>NW_028257267.1:0-1548 GCF_035046125.1 Drosophila serrata | reverse complement strand
TCGTCTTAAAACTAAAAAAAGCAAATACTATACAGCTTATTCTTATAATATATGTAGCTATGATCAGATACTAACTTTGAACACTAATAAACAATGACTTGCAACTTTTGTTACACAACACATTTCTGATACTTGGCCGGTAGGTCACTTCGTTCCGGGGATGTTAGAACCAGTTGGGAATCATAAGCAGACATGTGCGATATTTGTTTTGGAACAAATTTAAGAGCAAGCTACTTAAATGAAACTATGGAGTTATTATTCTTTATAATTTAACTAGTATATAAGTCGGACCATGGCGAATCGGTGGACTAAATATACATACATATATATAGCTGAAATAGGAACAATCGGACGATTTAAAGAACTATGATCTGTAATTAACCATGACCAGTAATTAACTATGAGCAGTGGGAAACTCTGATTAGTAAGTATCTATGACCAGTAAGTAACTATAATCAGTACGTAACTAAGAGCAGTAAGTAGCTATGATCAGTAAGTAACTATGAGCAGTAAGCATGCATTATGATCAGTTACTAACTTTGAACACTAATAAACAATGACATGCAACTTTTGTAACACAACACATTTCTAAGACTTGGCCAGCAGAAGTCACTTCGTTCCGGGGATGTTTGAACCAGTTGGGAATCATATGTACATAGTGCGAGATTTGTTTTGGAACAAATTTAAGAGAAAGCTATTTGAATGAAACTATGGAGTTATTTTTCTGTATAATTTTACTAGTATATAAGTCGAAGCATGGCGAATCGGTGGACTATATATATACATATATTTAGCTGCCAAAGGAACGATCAGAAAATTGTAAAAAACTAAAATTTTAACTTTTCCAGTTTTCATACTGTGAATATAAAATGTAAAGGTGAATGCAAGGGTATACAAACTTCGGCGTACTATAGTTTGGATTATTCTTGCCACATTTACAAATCCCTTGGTTAATTTCTTCTTGTTCTCGGAAGACGCTAATCAAAAGTTTAATGCCCAGCCAAAAGGCATGCAAAATGCAAAGTCAAACAAACTAAAAATCGGCAGCAAGCCAAAAAACGTATTAAATAGAAAATGTGAAACCGGCAAACCGGCAACCGGCAAAATGCAACCTGCCACCGCGATATGAGGCAAGCTCAACAATTATTATGCAGCAGCAAAAATCCACTCGAGGCGTTGCCCGCAGCCAAGTCGCTGCCAAGTGATTCTAATGATGCTTCTAATGATATAGTCAAAAGCGAAGCACAACTTGCCGCAGCAAGGGGATCGGAGAGGGAGTCGGTAGCAATTGCATTCGGTTAGCCATTTGGTGGAGCCAAAGTCAGTCTCCTCTTAACCCTTATCCAGCCTGGATAGTGAGAATTAAGAAATTCTCATCAAATATGTTATTAATGCTTAAAAACTTTTGCAGAAAATATGTTTTATGTATGAAATAAAACATAAATTCTTAGTTTTTTATGGGAAAATCTCTTTAAACTTCAATCTATCTATTGTAAATATTATACAATATATTTCAGAGGCAAGACATTATATGAGTCTTACCCTTAA
>NW_028257266.1:0-59733 GCF_035046125.1 Drosophila serrata | reverse complement strand
TGCGTACCAAATACGAACGCTGTTCGCAATTATCATCACCAAATTTTTTCCTTCACAACCAATTCAGTTATGGAACAAATACAAAGACGACATAAGTGAAGAAATCTTGCATAGCTTTCTCATTCAAACGAATAATCCTGGCATCCAAATAACCGATGAAATCTACAATGAAGGATTAATTTTGATTCAGGATTGACTATTGCAAACAAGCTTCTGATTGAAGTGTGCGTGCCTATTGGCCAGTGGCCAGTCATGGTTGCCGTTATCCTTCTTATGTCTTTTTTACTCATGGAGATCAGCTTCCCGGTCCGTCTCCCGACTAAGTTCAGAGAGACTAGTGTGTCTGTTGTTGTTTCCTCTTACTCTTTCCTGGCCAGCTCGTTTGCTTTCTCATTTCCAGTGATGTCCTTATGTCGGAGCACCCAGGCTTTTTGAACCCAGTTGTCCTCTGCTAGTCTGTTTAGTGCCTCTTTTATTTGGCCACTAGTGTAGATGTAGTCCTTGCTGTTGGAAGGGATTTGATAGCGGCTTGGCTGTCTGAATAGATCCTTACCTTGGTATACCGAAGGTCTCGATTAGGGAGAGTGCGACTGCTTTCAGTATTGGGAGAACCTCCGCCTGGAATACTGTCGCTGACGTGGGAGGTGGAAGACTCTTGACTCATCAGCTTTCGGCGAAGATTACGACCCCTAACTCCACAGCTTATCCTTGAGCAGTCGGTGTAGAGTGATACCTCATCTGGCTCTGGGACCCTCCCTCTTCTCCATTCTTCCCTTGTTGGGTATATCGTGGTGTAAGTATTACCGAATCGCAGTTCGGTTGTCAAATAATCAGTGTATTCTACCATCCGATAATTTATCTCTTCAAGGATCTTACAGTGTCCGGAGTGGTTGTTCTTCCAGCTCTGACTTGCCTTCAGTCGTACCGTATTTTGGGCTGCTGTATTCCTGATGAAATGTTCTTTTGGAATAATGCTTAGCGCTGTCGCGGGACATGATCTTAGTGCACCCGTTGCCCCTGAGCATGCCGATCTCTGAATCTTTGTCAGTTTCTAGATGTTGTAGACCTTAGTTAAATCTGGCCACCATACTAGTGCTCCACATGTAAGTATGGGTCTTACAACCGCTGTGTGGAGCCATATTATAATTTTTAGGGTGGATGCCCCTGTTTTTTCCGGATATCTTCCTGCAAGTGTGAAAAGCTATGCTAGCTTTTTTGACTCCTTAGTTGATGTTTTGTTTCCATGACAGCTTCGCATCTAGTATCACTCCCAGATAATTAGCTTGTAGCCTTAGTCCTAGCTCTATACTTTCAATATGAGGTTTATTGGCAATCTTTGTTCTTCTATTGAAGAGCATAATCTCCGTTTTACCTGGGTTAATGCCCAATCCACAGGCTTTTGCCCATGCATTGAGTTTGGTGAGTGCCCTTGTCATCAGTTCCTTCACCTAGGTAAGGTCCTGAAGTCAGTAGGACTGGATATCTAGTATCCGTTTCAATGTTTTCATGAGTTATGAGGTTAGGCTAATGCATGGATGTGTCCTCTTCTATCTGGTTTGGGTATGAAAACTAATCTTGCTTCCTTCCACGGAAGTGGTATGTGTGCTATATTTATACATGCTTGGAAGATTGCTTGTAGCCACTTACCTATGCATGTTTTTTGGTTTTTTTTTTTTTTAGCATTTCTGGCAGAATCCCGTCCGGACTCGGACTTTTGTACTTGTCAAAGGAGTCGATCGCCCAATGTATCCTTTCCATTGTGAATATATTTTCCGCTCGTATTTTTTGCTCTTTGCCTTTCCGTCGTTCCATATTCTTCCATTTGGTTTCCTGGGAAGTGTGCGTCCAGTAGAGTTTCTAGTGACTCTTCTGCTGGCGTCGTTCCTGTGTCGTCAGGCCTGCTTATAAGTGTAGGGCAAGTTTGCCCTCTTGCTAGTATCTTGCTCAGCCTAGCCGTGTCTTTTATTCTTTTTAGGATTCAAAGGAGCTGCTCCAAGATTGTTTCATAGCTGCGTATATCGCATTTTTTATTATTTCTGTATCTCCTTTTACGGTCACCAATCCTTGGCTTTAAAGCTTGTATTGAGGCCCTCCTAACCTTTTTCCTGAGTACGCGTAATTCTCGATGGTACCATTTTGGGTATGTCTTCTTTGAGTACGTGAGTCTGCATGACTCCTTGTATGCGTTGTTGAGATTGTTACTGAAGTCCTCGACATCCTTGTCGATTCCTTTTGAGGTAGACCGAACCTTGGTCCTTCTGTTTTTCACCTTAGACACTTTCCCCGTATTTTTCCCAGTCAGTGTTGCAGGGATTGCACTTTGGCGCTGTTTCGTGTAGGCATCGTGATTTCAAAGAATATGAACCTATGGTCTGAAAAAGAGTGTTGTGTCGAGACCCTCCATTTTCCCACCTTATAATTTCTCTATTTCATTTGGAGAATTATGTCTAGGACCTTGAAATTCTTCCGTACTTAAAAAAATTAAGTGGGCGTGTCGCCCTTGCTACAAATAGTGACGTCATGACATACAATACTATCGAAAGAAACTTACCCCTCTCGGTTGTTTTCTTACTTCCCCATAGCGTGCGTCTAGCGTTGGCGTCGCATCCAAGGATGAGCGTCGTCGTGTTCTCTTCAGTCCAATGCATCGCCCTAATGAAAGCTTCAGGGGCTGCCGGTTCGTCGTCGGCCATGTAACCAGAGGCTATGGCTGTCCCATCCGCCGCTATAACCTGGCGTCGCTAGATCTGAGTTGCTAAGGTTGGGATATAATAGTGGGTTAGGTCGTTTTTTGATAATTATACCCGCCCTCGGCCTACCTGTCGAGTTGGTGTATATAATTGTGTATCCTCTTAGAGATATGACAGAGATTTTCCCGTCCCTAGACCATGGCTCTTGTATTAGGCCGATGTCGATGGCCTTCTCTCGGAGAAGGACTGCAAGATTTGCTGAAGCGTGCGAGCTACGCTTCAGATTTATCTGCACGACAGTTGGCATTATTGCGGGGTGGTGTTTGGGCTAAGTCGTTCAGCTCGTTGGTGTCGTCGACTTCGTCTTCGAGAAAATCGTCCGTCTCGGCTTGGAAGACCTTTATCTTGGCCTTTCTAATGCCATAATGAACCTTGTGGTGTAATTTTTCCAGTTGTTCTAGGCATCGCTGTTTGATGAGGACCATCTTCCGCTCCGCCTTGAGGATAGCACTGTCCTCCATATGAACCCCTGGATTCTGTGCCCACTAAGTCTTAAGCACCCTTTCGTGGTTGGATTCCTTGGGATTTCCTAAGCAGGGACTAGCTTCATGATAAGCCCCTTCCAAGCGTTGCTAATCTTAGCAACGCACCTGCCAGGAAGTCCCTCGATGACTCGTCGTCGCACCTGATCACCCGGTGCCCTCTAACCATGCCTGAAGAGTCAAAGGAGTGTGTCGGCCCAGATGGCTCCGATAGTATTTGTCTGTTACTATCTCAGACAGTCTGGTCTTGACCTCCTCCTATTTCTCCATCAGCAGGCGCCCATCGTCGTTGAGTTCTCCTGCCATGGTAAGGCTGTCTCTAGCCACCTCACCGAATTTCTTCGCCGGTCTAACGAAGGATGTCGCTCTCGGGAACCCCTTCTCGTTCTGCGCTCTCTTCGAAGCGCTCTCGCTTACTTCATGCGAGTGTTTGCGCCTTGAGTGCGTCGTCAAGAACGCTTCTGGGTGCTCCTTCTCGTAGCTCTCGAGCTCCTCGACCACTGCTTGGAATCGAGCTTTGTCCGCTTGATCTCGGTGGTCACCTTTGCCCACCTTCTCATTTTTGTCTATCTTCTGCAGAATGAACCGGGCCTTGCTGGCCTGCACCTTCCTTTATTGATGGGTCGACGACTTTGGCTGGTGGAGTTTGTTATTTGTTGTGCCGTTTGGGGAGTGATTGCCTCAGCACTGCCAAACTCGGCGGAGTTAGCGTAGCGTCATCCGAGCGCAGCAAATCATCTTCGTCGATTTCGGAGATGGAAAAGGGTTTTACCTTCCCCCAGTGGTCCGAAGCAGATTTTGTGTTCGTATAAGTTAATAATAATAAGTATTAGTTATGTATAATAGGTTCAAGATATCTTCAGGGAGCTTCCTTTTATGTAATTAATTTGAGCCAAGTCAACTTTTAGTTTTTCCATCTCTGAAATCGACGAAGATGATTTGCTGCGCTCGGATGACGCTACGCTAACTCCGCCGAGTTTGGCAGTGCTGAGGCAATCACTCCCCAAACGGCACAACAAATAACAAACTCCACCAGCCAAAGTCGTCGACCCATCAATAAAGGAAGGTGCAGGCCAGCAAGGCCCGGTTCATTCTGCAGAAGATAGACAAAAATGAGAAGGTGGGCAAAGGTGACCACCGAGATCAAGCGGACAAAGCTCGATTCCAAGCAGTGGTCGAGGAGCTCGAGAGCTACGAGAAGGAGCACCCAGAAGCGTTCTTGACGACGCACTCAAGGCGCAAACACTCGCATGAAGTAAGCGAGAGCGCTTCGAAGAGAGCGCAGAACGAGAAGGGGTTCCCGAGAGCGACATCCTTCGTTAGACCGGCGAAGAAATTCGGTGAGGTGGCTAGAGACAGCCTTACCATGGCAGGAGAACTCAACGACGATGGGCGCCTGCTGATGGAGAAATAGGAGGAGGTCAAGACCAGACTGTCTGAGATAGTAACAGACAAATACTATCGGAGCCATCTGGGCCGACACACTCCTTTGACTCTTCAGGCATGGTTAGAGGGCACCGGGTGATCAGGTGCGACGACGAGTCATCGAGGGACTTCCTGGCAGGGTGCGTTGCTAAGATTAGCAACGCTTGGAAGGGGCTTATCATGAAGCTAGTCCCTGCTAAGGAAATCCCAAGGAATCCAACCACGAAAGGGTGCTTAAGACTTAGTGGGCACAGAATCCAGGGGTTCATATGGAGGACAGGGCTATCCTCAAGGCGGAGCGGAAGATGGTCCTCATCAAACAGCGATGCCTAGAACAACTGGAAAAATTACACCACAAGGTTCATTATGGCATTAGAAAGGCCAAGATAAAGGTCTTCCAAGCCGAGACGGACGATTTTCTCGAAGACGAAGTCGACGACACCAACGAGCTGAACGACATAGCCCAAACACCACCCCGCAATAATGCCAACTGTCGTGCAGATAAATCTGAAGCGTAGCTCGCACGCTTCAGCAAATCTTGCAGTCCTTCTCCGAGAGAAGGACATCGACATCGGCCTAATACAAGAGCCATGGTCTAGGGACGGGAAAATCTCTGTCATATCTCTAAGAGGATACACAATTATATACACCAACTCGACAGGTATGCCGAGGGCGGGTATAATTATCAAAAAACGACCTAACCCACTATTATATCCCAACCTTAGCAACTCAGATCTAGCAGAGGCCAGGTTTGTAGCGGCGGATGGGAGAGCCATAGCCTCTGGTTACATGGCCGACGACGAACCGGCAGCCCCTGAAGCTTTCATTAGGGCGATGCATTGGACTGAAGAGAACACGACGACGCTCATCCTTGGATGCGACGCCAACGCTAGACGCACGCTATGGGGAAGTAAGAAAACAACCGAGAGGGGTAAGTTTCTTTCGATAGTATTGTATGTCATGACGTCACTATTTGTAGCAAGGGCGACACGCCCACTTAATTTTTTTAAGTACGGAAGAATTTCAAGGTCCTAGACATAATTCTCCAAATGAAATAGAGAAATTATAAGGTGGGAAAATGGAGGGTCTCGACACAACACTCTTTTTCAGACCATAGGTTCATATTCTTTGAAATCACGATGCCTACACGAAACAGCGCCAAAGTGCAATCCCTGCAACACTGACTGGGAAAAATACGGGGAAAGTGTCTAAGGTGAAAAACAGAAGGACCAAGGTTCGGTCTACCTCAAAAGGAATCGACAAGGATGTCGAGGACTTCAGTAACAATCTCAACAACGCATACAAGGAGTCATGCAGACTCACGTACTCAAAGAAGACATACCCAAAATGGTAGAATGGAGAATTACGCGTACTCAGGAAAAAGGTTAGGAGGGCCTCAATACAAGCTTTAAAGCCAAGGATTGGTGACCGTAAAAGGAGATACAGAAATAATAAAAAAAATGCGATATACGCAGCTATGAAACAATCTTGGAGCAGCTCCTTTGAATCCTAAAAAGAATAAAAGACACGGCTAGGCTGAGCAAGATACTAGCAAGAGGGCAAACTTGCCCTACACTTATAAGCAGGCCTGACGACACAGGAACGACGCCAGCAGAAGAGTCACTAGAAACTCTACTGGACACACACTTCTCAGGAAACCAAATGGAAGAATATGGAACGACGGAAAGGCAAAGAGCGGAAAATATATTCACAATGGAAAGGATACATTGGGCGATCGACTCCTTTGACAAGTACAAAAGTCCGAGTCCGGACGGAATTATGCCAGAAATGCTAAAAAAAAAAAAACCAAAAAACATGCATAGGTAAGTGGCTACAAGCAATCTTCCAAGCATGTATAAATATAGCACACATACCACTTCCGTGGAAGGAAGCAAGATTAGTTTTCATACCCAAACCAGATAGAAGAGGACACATCCATGCATTAGCCTAACCTCATAACTCATGAAAACATTGAAACGGATACTAGATATCCAGTCCTACTGACTTCAGGACCTTACCCTGACGTCACTGACAACTGATGACAAGGGCACTCACCAAACTCAATGCATGGGCAAAAGCCTGTGGATTGGGCATTAACCCAGGTAAAACGGAGATTATGCTCTTCAATAGAAGAACAAAGATTGCCAATAAACCTCATATTGAAAGTATAGAGCTAGGACTAAGGCTACAAGCTAATTATCTGGGAGTGATACTAGATGCGAAGCTGTCATGGAAACAAAACATCAACTAAGGAGTCAAAAAAGCTAGCATAGCTTTTCACACTTGCAGGAAGATATCCGGAAAAAACAGGGGCATCCACCCTAAAAATTATAATATGGCTCCACACAGCGGTTGTAAGACCCATACTTACATGTGGAGCACTAGTATGGTGGCCAGATTTAACTAAGGTCTACAACATCTAGAAACTGACAAAGATTCAGAGATCGGCATGCTCAGGGGCAACGGGTGCACTAAGATCATGTCCCGCGACAGCGCTAAGCATTATTCCAAAAGAACATTTCATCAGGAATACAGCAGCCCAAAATACGGTACGACTGAAGGCAAGTCAGAGCTGGAAGAACAACCACTCCGGACACTGTAAGATCCTTGAAGAGATAAATTATCGGATGGTAGAATACACTGATTATTTGACAACCGAACTGCGATTCGGTAATACTTACACCACGATATACCCAACAAGGGAAGAATGGAGAAGAGGGAGGGTACCCGAGCCAGATGAGGTATCACTCTACACCGACTGCTCAAGGATGAGCTGCGGAGTAGGGGTCGTAATCTTCGCCGAAAGCTGATGAGTAGAAGAGTCTTCCACCTCCCACGTCAGCGACAGTATTCCAGGCGGAGGTTCTCCCAATACTGAAAGCAGTCGCACTCTCCCTAATCGAGACCTTCGGTATACCAAGGTAAGGATCTATTCAGACAGCCAAGCCGCTATCAAATCCCTTCCAACAGCAAGGACTACATCTACACTAGTGGCCAAATGAAAAGAGGCACTAAACAGACTAGCAGAGGACAACTGGGTTCAAAAAGCCTGGGTGCTCCGACATAAGGACATCACTGGAAATGAGAAAGCAAACGAGCTGGCCAGGAAAGGGTCAGAGGAAACAACAACAGACACACTAGTCTCTCTGAACTTAGTCGGGAGACGGACCGGGAAGCTGATCTCCATGAGTAAAAAAGACATAAGAAGGATAACGGCAACCATGACTGGCCACTGGCCAATAGGCACGCACACTTCAATCAGAAGCTTGTTTGCAATAGTCAATCCTGAATCAAAATTAATCCTTCATTGTAGATTTCATCGGTTATTTGGATGCCAGGATTATTCGTTTGAATGAGAAAGCTATGCAAGATTTCTTCACTTATGTCGTCTTTGTATTTGTTCCATAACTGAATTGGTTGTGAAGGAAAAAATTTGGTGATGATAATTGCGAACAGCGTTCGTATTTGGTACGCATTAAAAACAATCAATTTTTGTTTGGCTTTCAACTTTATTGCTGCTCCGCCTCAGAGGCACGGCAAGGCTACTTCCAATTCAGGGTTGCCTGGACCTGGGAAGGCTCCATTTAAACACAGCTGAATTAACCCCTCAACTGCAAACCTTATAGTCAGAGGGCACGGGTCGAGTTACACGCCTGACTTGAGGGGAGGCATTTTCAAGACTTGCCCGAGTCACGGAAGTGGGTGGGAGTCAGAGGATTCTTTTAGGTGTAGGAGTCGCGGGATTCTGCAGCTCGCATTAGCCGTGCAGCAGAACGTTTCTAGGGGTATCACGTGGAGGTCCTTCTCCGAAGGGAGGGTGGTGTCCATCAAATTGATTATAACCTGTGAGTCGACTTGATGCACCATGAACCCAAGGAATATACAACAGCAAAGGCTATGTTGTTCTTGCCTTGGTCTGAAGCACCCTTACCCACCTTTCTTTTCAAATATAAAACAAACACAACATTTCTTCAACTTTAAATCACCAAACGAAATGTTCCATAAAACGCAGCCATCTTGTGGCGAAACAGAGTTCGCCGGGCTTTCTAGTATACATATATAAACATGACTACACGTGTAAGTATGGTAATCACGGGCCAAGATACATACAAAGCCGGACCAGGGTACTTCACAGAAACATTTCTTGTTTGCGGGGACAGGCTAGATAGTTGGCCACATGGACTGATTTGGGTTGGGATAGGGTGAGAAGGTGGGAAAGGGGATGATCCGTAAAACTTCATAGTCTCCAGCTGGTCAGGTTCGCCCAGTCACCCGGCTACCGACTTTTGTCCAGCCGACAATCGTTCGTAAGTTGGCCTCGAGCACAGTCCCCGTAACCCGGTGGAGTACGCCTCAGCCTGGGAGGAAGGACTCGTTCGGGTTAAGGCCCCGTCGGCCGGGAACCGAGCCCCGGATCTGGGCACGGGGAAGGGTATGGGAACCCTAAAAGGAAGTCGCTGTTATATAAGTTTATTTTAAATATATTTATTACAAATATCTACCTCTATACCTATCTTGCCCTAACTTCCCCGGTGTATGTGGCTATGCCGGCTTTGGGCTCTGCTGTGTGTATATGGATCGTCGAGTTTGGTAGTGATGATGATGGCATTGATAATGTTTTACGACTTAAAACTAATGCGTAAAACTATTCCTTTCGCTATCCTAAATCTATATTTATAATAATATATTATATATATTTATAATTACCTCCTTGAGATGTTCGTGTCTCTTAAAACTAAAGTGTCCTTCCTAAAACTATCCCTAACGCTTTCCCTATCACAATACCGATGTATACAAGTATTTACATGAGGAACTATCGGTTTCCAACACCCTATCCTTAACTCGAGGATGGATTTGAACACGGACGTGGGCACCGTTTCCTGCCACCTGTACCCGGTACCGATGTACGCCGTATTCAACGAGGAACTGCTGGTTGCGTTCGCGCGCTAGGCGTATCCCCTCCCGGACAATTTCATTCAGCTCTAGCTCGGCTCTGGTTCGAACTCTTTTTCGTCCGTGGAGAAATCTTTAGCGGGGTGGCGTTGGTCGGCGCTCAGAAGGATGCTCCTCTACTCCTTCTGCAGCTCCTCCTGCAGAGCCTCCTGGGTTCGATCGTGCTGCCTGCGGAAACATCACCGGTACTCGTCCGTTGATGGAAGAGGTTGCACCCTCATGACCGTTCGATCCCGGGTGGCGGCGAGGCCCAGCACGACGCTGAAATCCCTGCGTGGTCAGGGGTCCCGTTTGGCGGACGTCGCACGTTGACGGTGACGGTGACGCCCATGACGCCCTGGTGTTCTCGGTCAGGACACTAGTGCATCATGCATCATCATGGTCCTTCTCGGTGACCGTCTTTTCGGCTCCAAGAGTGTGCTCATGTTCGTCTTCGCTGTTGATGCTGGCTGTACGGCGGCGGCGAGTAGTTGGATTCTTTTGCCGAACTATATTTGGCGAAAGGAATTTGACGTCCTTATAAGGCATGGCTGCTGGCTTGGCGGCAAACCCTTCGGCAACATTGAATAATTCGTGCAGGCGCACAAGAACTAGAGAACCCAGTGTTGCTCTCCATTCTATTTGTCGCCTTGCTCGGCAATGGCACGTTCGGCGTTGTCGCGAGCAACTTTGAAGATGCTGTGTAACTGCTGGCTTCGCTCTTCAAACGGGATCAAGGCGGTTCCTCAGCCTGTTGTTATCTCGTCGTAGAGAGTGTTGGGTAGGCATGGCTTCCGACCTTGGACAATGAAGGCGGGGCTGAGTTCCGGTGTGTCGGATACACTAGTGTTTACCGCGAGAGATATCTCTGGGAGCAGCTGGTCCCAGGTATCCTGCGGCTCATCACCCAGATATTCCGCCACATGCTTTTAACTGTGCGGCTTGCCCTCTCTGTAGAGTTCTACCGCGGGTATATGGGGCTATTTGTTGGAGATCCATTCCCATGAATTTGCAGAATTTGCTTATAAACTGAGTCCCGTTGTCACAAATCAGAGTCTTCGGATTTCCGAAATGGCTGAGTATCCGTTTCCAGAAGGCTCACTCCAAATATGATACAGTGGCTCGTCGCATGGGAATTAGCGCGACCCATTTGCTGAACGAGTCCAGAAACACAAGGAGAACTGTGGTTTCTTGTTTTGACAGCGGGAGGGGTCCCAAGACGTCGACGCATAGAATCTGGAAAGGTTCATCTTGATTATCTTTCCAGCTGCTTTTACCTCAAATCTGTACCCTCCCAGGTAACATTGCATCTTGCGGATAGCCCACACTATCGCAAGAAATTCCTTTTCTGTGACCGAGTAGTTCCGCTCCGCGTTATTGAGCCGGCGGCTGGAGTATGCGATGACGCGTTCCTGCTGTTCGATGTTTTGGGCCAGCACGGCCCCAATAACATAATCACTGGCGTCGGTCTGGAGAACGAATTTCTCCGAGAAGTCGGGGCCGGCGAGAGTTAGGGCTTCCGCCAACAACTGCTTCAATCCTGGAAAAGCCAGTTCCTGCTTCTCAGACTATTCTCACCTCCGATCCTTCTTGTGGAGGTTCGTCGGCGCTGTTAGCTCTCGTACGGTGGAAATCTTATCCGGATCCGTGTAAATCCCGGATTCACTAATCACATGTCCATGGTATGTAATATCTTGTTGAAAGAACTTACACTTGTCCCGGTTCTGACGGAGGATAGAGTTCCTCAGGCGTCTGAAAACTTCGCGTAGATTCCGGACGTGTTCCTGCAGTGTGGTTCCGATCACTATGATGCCATCCAAATACTTGAAGGCATGTGTCGAGGGAACGTTGAAAAGTTATCGTGGCCGAGTGTATGCCGAAAGGAATCACTTTCCATTAAAATAATCCACGGCCGGGGACGGTAAATGCTGTGCATTCGCGGCTGGCAGGAGCTACTGGTATCTGCCAGTATCCATTCTTGAAGTCCAGCGTGGACATAAAACGAGCGTTGCGCAGCCTTTTCAAAATATGGTGAATCCTCGTAGTGACTTTTGGTTGGTACGATCCTACCCTCGCGGCGCTGCTCGTCGATCTGCGTCAATGGCTCTCATTGCTTGATTCCGTGGGTGATATCTCTGCCTAATTGGCTTGACGTTACGCATGGTGATGCTGTGTTTCGGCAATGTGGGACATGCCGCCAAGCGTACCAATCTGAGGAAGTTCTCGCTCGAGGATCCGTCCTACCCAGAGTTTTGGGTAGGTCTCGTAGTGGTCCGCATAAGAAAATGCTTTTAGTTGCTGCTTGTTCCGGATCCTGGAACCTAACTTCCTTGTGAAACGGGTTTCGTAGGATCGCCGAGGATGGCGGGTAAGGCTCGGGACTGTTCTTGGTACTGCATATGTGACCTGCGTCGGTGCGTTTGTTCATGGATGGAACACTTTGGGACAGTCGTGATGTGATCGCTCTGCAGTTGCGCTAGTGTAGCTGGATGGGCATCTGGCTGTTTCCTGGTTACCAAGTCGTGATCATGTGGTGGCTGCGAAAGGGTGCCAGCTGTTGAATGCGTCCTTGGGACGGTTCGCTGATGCGCCTGTGAGGTGGCTTGTTTATGCGCCTGTGAGTCGCCTGGTTGCTGCGCCGGGTGGCGGTTTTACGATGGGTTTCTCGGCGGGAGCGTCTTCACGACGGCTTGCGTTGTTCCAGGTTTTGTGGGCGGTTGGAATGTGAGTGCTGTGTCGCACCGCACTGGAGTACTGCTGTTCCGCAGCAAAGAATATTCATTCCCGAGTACAAGATCGTCCAGCATCGTCCCATCATGATGAGAACAAAGAGGCTGACGCGGGCTTTTCCCTTCTGGATGGTTAATCTCAGCGCTCGAGTTACCTCTCTGCCGGTCCCATCTGCTAGCTTGACGTGGGAGCGCATGGCTCGGAGGTTCCTTCGGTCTTCGAATCTTCTGGCAAAGAGCTTGTTTATAAAGCTATGCGAGGCCCCCGTATCTGAGGTGGCGGTTAAAGGTTGACCCTCGACCGTGACCTCTGCCCGGATACAGCAATGACCCTGTTGGTTCGCGGTGATTAGTTTCTCTGGACGCTTGTCAGGTTCCTCGGGTAGTTCCCTGTTACTCGAGACCCTTTGTCCGCTTTCCGGCGTGTAGTCCTGCAGCAACCTATAGTCCGAATCCCCTGTCGGTCACAATCTAAGCAGAACATGGTTCTACGCTTGCGACATTTCCTGGAGACTTGTTAATCATGTCCGCAGTTGGGGCAGGCAGAGTGTACGTTGATACGCCCCGGGATCGGAGATGGTTGAGGCTGGTTACACTGGTGTACAGGTGGAGTCCGGCGTGTGACGTCGGGTTCCGTCGTCGCAGCTGCTGTGGCGCGCTGACGTTTGTCGAATAGCTCGGGTTCATCTTGTTCCTTAAAGTCGTCAGTTGTATGCCCACGGAGAGATCGTACTCCGCGGCTGCGTGCGACTTCGTAGTTAACAACTAGTGTTAACTCGACCAAAGTCCTGAAATCCTGTCGACGTGTGAACATCTGTGATTTGGGAAGCATATTTTCGTAAATGCGTTCTAGCTCCTGCTCTGCTGTAAATCCTGCGCGTTGCATTTGGAGTCGTAGGTCCACCAGATATTTCTTAAATGGCTCATTAGTCCTTTGGTAACTTGTGCGGTTCTCGTCATCCAATCGTTTCTAATATCGGCGCGGTAGAAAGAATTCAAAGAATTCACGGCGCACCTCGGTTCAGGTTTTACCCTGGGGACCGCTGGTACGAAACCAGTTCTCCGCTCGTCCTGATAGTAAGACACAAAGGGCGTGGAATAGACACTTCCTCTCGATCCGGTAAGTATCCCCCCGTTCCTCCAGATTCTCTATGAAACTAAGCGCATCTGAGGTGCGCCGTCGCCACTTGGTGACCTTGTCCACCAACAGATAGCAGGTGTTCATGTCCAGCTGTGCGGGGGTTGTTCGTGTGCTTCCTTCCGACTTCCGAGTCGAAAGTGAGATACTTTGTGGAATCGTGAGTGTCTGGCTACCACTGGGCTTCTCCACCTCGGGTGGGAGCGACGATATTGGTTTCCGTATTTGGTTCCATCTTCCCGAGTTCGGTCAAGTCGGCTTCGGGTGTACTACCGTTCGGTGGCTAACGGTTCTGTCACAAGTGCGTAGCAAGAGCGGCTTGCTTTCGATTCACTGCGATTGCAAAGTAATTGATTATGCACTAGGATTATCCTTGAGGATATGAGGAGAGAGATGAAGAAACCTATGCTTCCTAATGGCGACGGCGTCGGCTGCAGCGTCGTCGTTGTCTGTATGGGTGCATTCGCAGATCTTCGTATTTTTTCAGAGCTTCGCCTGAATGTTTCGTGCCTATTTCTCGTGTATGTCTCGCGTCGTGTGCGTCCATGCTTGGGAACTTCGGGTCCCGAATGTATACGTGCCGACTTTCCGAACTTCGGGTCCCAAAGGACAAACAGGATAAGTGGCTAAATGGCCTAGATTTGGGTTGGGATAGGTTGAGAAGGTGGAAAGGGATTGATCAGTAAAGGATCCTTCATGGTCTCCAGTTGGACAGGATCAGCCTGTCAACCGGATAGCGACGCCTGTCCACCCGACAACCGTGCGTCACTTGGATCCGGGCACAGCCCCCGTCACGACATTTACAAATGTCCTCCCGTCTTTCGTGTCTCTTAAAACTAAGGTGTCCTTACTAAAACTATCCCTAAAGCTATCCTTATCACTTTATTTACAGATGCATACAGGTATTTAAACGAGGAACTATGGGTTCCTCACACACTAAAGGCAAATAAAGAAACTTATGTTATATAATGAAATGGAATGAATTATATAAAGAACTAAATAAAATAAAAGTTAACTTTGATAATACGTATAAGTCACTTACACAGAATAGTAGCAGTTTTAATGTCAGACGCTAGGCCCCACACATCTTTGGTCACTCGGCAAAAATTAACGGAGCTGAATTGGGAAGTGCTTCCACATCCACCTTATAGTCCGGACTTAGGACCTTCAGAATTCCATTTGTTTCGCTTTCTTCAAAACTCTTTGAATGGTAAAAACTTTGATTCAGATGAGGCTGTCGAAAACCACTTGTCTCGATTCTTTGGTGGAAAAGATCAAAAGTTCTTCGAGCGCGGAATTATGCAGCTGAGCGAGAGATGATCATTAGTGGTCGAACAAAACGGTCAATACATAATTGATTAATTACAAGTCCTGATATAAATAAATCATCTTTGAAAATATTGAAAAAAAAACATGACTTTCTTGCCCACCCAATATTAAAGACTCTGATACTAGTTTTTGATAAAATTTGTGTAATAATTACTGAATTTAACATGGGCATGTCCTAGGCTGTCATCAATAAAAATTCAACAACAATTCATCGATGATTCACGTTTTTAACTCTGAATTTAGTGATCTTGTTTATACCTATATTCTCTATTGCTCTGAATTTAATAATTTTGTTTATATTTATAAATTATTTTCTTCTTTTTAGTTCGGTTATTTATAAAAGCTTGTTTTTTTTTAGTTTTTTTTTTTAAATATTATTTATTTAAATTAAATTGAACTTTTTATTTTATGTTGCTGTAATGTAAGAAGTGGCAGTATTTAATAAATCTTCCTCCTTGGAGGGTCCGAGGAATAAATTCTTTTAAGTCTTTGCCAAGTCCGCCGAGATGCAAGTCTCCCGTCAAGGATATTTGGGTGTGACGAGAGCTTATTCATATAGTGTTTGGATTGTTCATTGATAATACACCCAATCAAGGGAACTTTAAGGTGCCTCGTTAAGTCAGTGTTACGAATGAACCACTCGGCACCAGTAATTCTCCCCAAGAACTTGTTTTGGAAAACCCGGGCGCGACTCAGATTCGTTTTAGCCGCAATACCATAATCTTGGATCCCGTAGTTCCAAGTGGGGGCAAGTATGGATATATGATTGCCTTAAGTAGCCAGTACAGCCTTCTGGCCTTATTCTCCAATGAACACCTAACTGTACTAGTATGCTTGGCGAAGGTTAATCGTGTGTCCAAGGTGACCCCCAGGTTCTTATAACTCTGACCTGCTCAAGAAGCTCTCCATGCAGGAAGAGGCTGGGCACGACTCCTTTCTGCGAGAGTGGGTCACTACAGCACCCTTTGACGGTTTAATGGGTATATTCCAGCGACAGGCCCAATTCTTAAACCTCTTGAGGTACAACTGAAGCATGTTTAACAAAAAGAAAGGAATTTAAAATTTTTAAGTCCGTACTACGTTTCCTTTAATAACTGAAACCTATAGCACTTAAACTCGTCTAATATTCATAGAATTATAAAAAAGACTATCTTTAAAGATTAAAGATAAACACTGAGAACACTTACTGATTTTATTAATGAAACAACGGTTTTTAAAGCTAATCATGGCTTGACATAAATACCTATGTTAACAGAAAAAGTGTGTAAGAAGTAATGTGGGTTACGGCATCTTAATATACGGAGAGATAATGCACCACTCCACTTCCTCATGATAGCAGAATATGCACGTGCACTTGAGCTGGTTATTTATATACATATGTTATACATATTTTTATGGCAAATACATATTGTTGCGACTGAAGAGTGATTTTATTACATATTGTTGTGTCAGAATATTATTGCTTATAACACTATCAACGTGTGTACTTTGCTTAATCTGAACAAAGTATTATTGATAAGTATATCCACCTAAATTTTGTATACCGAGTCGTAATTTTTCCCATATTAGTTTTTTATAACATTTTTTTGTACAACTTTTATTTTTTAATAAAATACTTACTAGCTTAGTTTAATAAGTATCAAACTGAAATCCTTGGCACATTCTTAATGAAATCAGACAACTATAATAAATATTTATATATATGATAACTTAAAGTTATATTGTAGTTTTATTGTAAAATCAAATCGATCCAATTAGTTACGTAGCGTGAAAATAATAAAACAATAACATTTAACTTTCTTTTTGACTTCATAATGATAAGTTTAATATGTGCTAACACACTATTCATTGTTTTCAGCTTACAATGAACGATTTCAGCGTACATAGGATAATTGGCCGCGGGGGTTTTGGAGAAGTCTACGGATGCCGAAAAGCAGACACCGGAAAAATGTATGCTATGAAATGTTTAGACAAGAAGAGGATTAAGATGAAGCAAGGTGAAATGCTGGCATTAAATGAAAGAAATATGCTGCAAGCAGTCAGTACTGGAGTAAGATTATTAATCTTATTTGTATTGTACATAAATAATAATATTATTTCTTTAGATCGATTGTCCCTTCATAGTTTGTATGACATATGCATTTCATACGCCGGATAAACTTTGTTTTATATTAGACTTAATGAACGGTGGCGACTTGCACTATCATTTATCTCAACATGGTATTTTTAGTGAGGACGAAATGAAATTTTATGCGGCAGAGGTAAGATATTTGAAAATCTATTTGACCTTACTTTTACAAACATTTATGTTGTATACTAGGTCATTTTGGGTTTGGAACATATGCATAAACGTTGCATTGTATACCGTGACTTAAAACCGGCCAACATATTGCTCGATGAAAACGGACACATACGAATTTCTGATTTGGGATTGGCTTGCGACTATTCAAAAAAAAAACCACATGCTTCAGTGGGAACTCATGGATACATGGCACCAGAAGTGCTCTCAAAAGGAACATCATATGATTCTTGCGCTGATTGGTTCAGCTTCGGCTGCATGTTATATAAATTGCTTAAAGGTCATTCTCCATTTCGACAACATAAAACAAAGGATAAACATGAAATTGACAAAATGACATTAACTATGGTATGTTGAGCCTAATGTTACTTTATATATATAAAGTAAAACCGTTGTACACAATGGCATAAATCTAAAATTAAAAATATTTATCAATATATTTTCATACCCGTTAAAAAGTTAAAAAGAACAAGACCTTTATAGCCTAATGCGTAAACTGTGTGTAACAGGCTAAATCGTGCATAATGGCCCCTTCAAGTATTTAAGATCTGCTTTACGAGCGAAGTCGCGATGTCTGTTCGTCTCTCACTCCGTATTAAACAGTAGCGATCAACTTTGGTGACTATCTGTTGCCCGCAGATAAATAGGACCCACACATTAGTCTTTTTTGTACACCTGTATTTACTGTAATTTTTTGTTGTTCCAGCTGAATGTTTATATATCCATTGAATTTATTGCATTTATATTATTTCTTAAGAGGCTAAAAAGTCTGATCCTGAGTTATAGCAATTTTTTTAAGCAAATTGCCTTATTATGATAGAAATTGCATTTTCTGATAAAGTATAAATATTAGAAGTTTAGTCTGAAGTTTGCGACGGAGTCATGTTAGACCCTATAAAGTATTTATATTTTTGATCAGCATCAACAGTCGAGTTAATCTAGCCATGTCCGTCAAACTAGTCTCTCAGTTTTAAGCTATCTGGATGAACTTTTGCAGATAGTCTACACTCTTGCTCGTATATAAGTCCGAACGTGCCGGATCGGACGACTATCCCATATACATCCGTTGGTAGCAAATTATAAATATGGATATGTGCACTAAAAAGCGTACAAAACAAGGTAAAATTACAAAAGTGCTTCCACCTCATGATCATATTTCTAATTAGCTATAGTTGCTAAAGCAACGAACTGACAATTACAAAAAAAAATCAAAGATAACTTTGGCCCTTTGAAATATATTTTCATCGGACATTTTCGAAAGTTTTACAGTAATATTATAAATGTAGTTTTCCTAAATTATTGATCCATTTGTTTTTGTTTTTAACAAGTATATCTTTAGACACAGATACCACAGACACACGTTGATACCATATTTGAAAATTATTATATTCGGTTTGGCAATCCGGCTGGAAAGCGACGTCCTTATTTTGCACACAAAGTTTGACGTCGTCTACATAAAGTTAATTATTAAGTAATGTGAACAATACCGGACTTAATTTCCTCCTTGCGGGACTCCAGGCCCGGAGAATAGTTTTAAAGGAGATCTTTTGTATCCTGCCAGTCAGATAACATGAAATTATTTTAAAAATATCATCACAATGAAATCCCAGGGAATAAAAAGCAGGCGAACTAGCCCGTTCAGGCTCTGCAGGGCTATGCGCTGATAAATAAATACCGATCTCCCTGAACTGGGTTCAGGCAACGATCCACGACCATTAAACAGACTGCCAACCAGGAATGTTTAAAAAAGATTTAGCACAGGAGATCAAAGAAATGTTGGCCCAGTTTCCACCAAAATCGAACAAGAGCACTGTTATCCAACAGCAAACGGGATATCAGCAGGAATACGGCGGTCAGCGCAGTACATTGAGAGATTGGATTGCACGCAATGAGAATGGGACTGCCAAACAATCCCATCTGTAAAAGCTGCGACACCGGAACATCTGTTCTGCTTCTGCCCAGCGCCAAATCACTTCACTTCGGGGCCTACCAAATGGAGTTACTTGCAAGAATAGGAAAGCTGCAGGTATCAGCAATCTTATACTTCTTTACCGACTCATGATAGAAACGTTTGGGAAATTAGGTTAGGTTAGGTTAAGAGAAGAGAAGAGAGACTTCATGAAGCAAATTCGGACGCAACAACCCCTTACGTATATTAGGTTTCCGGGCCAAATTGCTATCTAGTAAAAAATGCCTTTTTACTTTGTATTTGGGGTCAGCCTGGTCGATTTTGGGTGGACCCATAGCTGCACCTTTTATTTTTTGGTCAAGAAAATGATGACCGTCTCGTCTGCGTTGATTGTAAGTCCTACCTTATACCTTAATAATTATGCCTATGTCGTCCGCGTTAACTGTTATCTTGTGGCCCCTTTCCTCTCGAGTTTCTTGATTAGGTCTTCGGCCAACAGAATTCACACGAGGGGCGAAAAAACTCCATCTTGCGGCGTGTCACGGTGTCCTCCTTTTATCATGAAAGTGGTCTACCAATCAGATTGTACCCGTCTTCTCGTCTATCCAGGAGTTGATGGCGGGGTGCGTGTTGATTGCATCTATACGGTCTATTATTGCGTGTGTGCGAACGTTGTTAAAAGCTTCGAATATATATTCAAACACTTAGAGAGCATATCCTTAATTGTACAGGGCTCTCTAAATGGTGGCTACTAAAAAATGTAATACCGTCTCCACCGATTTGGCCTGTAGTCCTTTTGACTAACGTGGCTGCTCCTGCCTGTCTTCGGTAAGAAGACAATCTGAGTGGTCCTTCTTTGGATAGGGATATATCCCGAGCTTAGGCAAGTTGTGCAAATTGCGTAGGGTCATGGAGTGATCACTTCTGTGGCCGCCTGGGAATATTCCGTCTAAACCCCGGGAAAGATTCATGGCACAGTGGGTTCTTCTAGAGGATATAAGATCTGTTGGGAGATAATACCCTTCTTCAGGTTATAGGTGCTCATTGAATTAGGTGACCTTTGTACATCCTGGAAAGTGCGATTGCATTTGTGATGTAAGGGTGTTTTCACTGCCCACAGTGCACTATACGTCGTCGCGTTTGAGTTGACTATAAATGGTAGGTTGCTTTGATAGCATCTTTTTTGGGGCCGAAGTCTCTCTACGAGTTTATTTGGCGCCCTGCGTAATCTTTCTTTCTTGTAATCCCTGAGTGGGATTTTATAACCATCGTTAATTATATAACCTTTTGCTTGTTAGGCGATGTTCGGAGCAGACCGCTAGCGCCTAATTGTGCGCGCATGGGTGTATGGCTGCACCTGCTGCGCTCTTAGCTTTTCTCTTTTCTTATCTATTTCTTGCCTTATCTTTTAAGCTAAGCTACATTGTAAGCGTTTTTATATATATTGAAGCTATTCGATCGGCAGTTGCAGCTCCGACCAGAGAAGTGAAAACGAAAATATACACAGCATATAATAACCTATTCGTGCGTTATAATTATTGCTTAAGGGTGGCAAATTCGTTGTTTTCCCCATAAATAGGCGACTTTTAAAAATAATAACTTCTTAGTTATTGCGTCGGAGCGAAAGAACCCTTTTCCACTACGGTGACTTGGTCCTCTTTCTAATTGTCGATTTCAGGCATGGTACGCGTCTAGTAATTCCTTGAATATTAAATTAGTATTAGTATTAAGAGTCACTCACCCTGTCGCCCCTTCAAAAGAACCTTCCGTATGGATACAGCGGTTTTGTTGCAGCTTACCGATGGTGGATAGAATTTGTTGTATTTAAAGACTAGTCCGCCAACGCCATTCCACGAGTCAAACCATGGCTTTTGGACCAAAGTTATATCGCTGGAGCCTTCTCCATGGCAGTGAGGAGTTCAGCCCATGCGATCTTACTCTTATAGAAATTAAGCTGAATCACCCTGATTGTTATGGGTACTAGGCTCAACTCCATGTGGCGGGCTGACTGCCATGATCAGGTTTTTTAGCACCCGGTCCCCTTAAACAGCTATAGGTAGGGGCAGGCAAAGGTAGCCTTTGGAATGGACGAGATAGTTCCATCTCCACCACCTTCAGCATAGTCCCCTCCCACAACGTTTCCCATTAGTAGACCGTTTGCGTTAGCCACACTTCAAGATTTTGACCGCATTCAGCGAACCCGTACCATCAAATGTGAGCTTTGGCGATTTAGGATCTTCCTCCATAACTTTGCCATTCTCATCGTTCCATCAATGATTTCCTTAAAATGTCGTTTCGTCACCTTACTGGTTTTCGCGAACTTCTTATTGGGTTTTTTTGCTTTTTGGGGAGGGCCTGCCTCTTAAGAACCGCGTTTCCGGTTGATCCCCGGAGTGCCCTTGATAGCACGTTCGGCAGAGCTTACTTTTGGTGGCAAGCATCTCCTCCACTTTGTTTGTCAATCCGCCCGTGTACGTCATTTTGGGAAGCTTGGCGAACCGTGGTCTTCGATTCTTTGCTCAGCCCACGTAAGCTTTACATTCTCTTGGAATAGGGCGCTTTTTTCTGGAGAAGGCTCTGAATGCGAATTAGCCTTGTATAGCATCTTTGTTTTTTTTTCCCCCCAACTCTACGTGGGGAGATGGTGCCTGGTTCCGGCGAGCGGAAAAAAGGAAGAGGAAGAATGCCTATTCTTCTGTGTCGACAATGTCACTTGTGCGAATTGTGAATTCCACTGTGTTTCGGAGCAGTAGCGCCACAATTGATTTTACCTGCTCCCGTCAAACCAGAGGTGTAACAACTGGGGACACGCAGAGAGGGTTACTCCCCTCCGTGCCGGCCGGTGGTAGCAATCACGCCCTTCGTCAACGCTTGGGCTGATATCCCGGACCCGGTTGAATCTTTCCGTTCTTCCATACTAAGGAAACCAACCAACCATGCCTAGTGGTTACTTCCTCTGGCGTTGAACGGAAAAATTGAATCGGAGATTTAGCTGGGCACTGCACTACCCCGAAAAGAGCATGCGGCATTAAAACGTTGCACAGGAATATACAGTGCCCATTGCCCAGCCTGCGCAAATTAGTATTTCGGATTAAATTTTTTGAAAATCGGATGACTATATACTTTATAGCTGCCATAGAACGGACGTTAAATATAGAGGAAAATTCTAAATTATTAATGTAAAACTTTAACTGTAGAACTGTAAGTATAATAATTATAGTGACTGTTATGAAAGTAGGAATTTCTACGGAATATACATAATTTATATTGTATTGATTAATAATAATCGAATTGCAATCTGCAAAGGCATACACACTTCCTTTTTTGTTATATGCTAATTTTTTGGGTAAATCAAAATTTTTAAATATCATAGCTAAGCCAAAATGCACTAATTTCTATTCGGAAAGCCATTTTAGGCTCTGCTATTGATGTTCATTAATAAACTATTTTCTTTATGCGGTCTGAAATAACTTCTTTTTGAAATTATAATACCCTACAAGGGAATTAACAGTAAAAAAAAAGAAACATAAAAGTTATTTCTGAAAAGCCCTAAAAAAATAAGCTCGTTTTTTATATTTAGCTTGAAATGTTAGAATAATTTAAAGTGTTGAAAATGTTATAATTTGTAATTGTATTAATTTCTCAATCGTTCCCATGGTGGTTGCATAATATCGTAGTCCGTAGTCTTTTCTCAGATTTTCCGATTGTTTTTTTGGAAGCTATGTTATATGATATAGTCGTCCGATCCGGCCCGTTCCTATATATATAGGGAAAGTATATAGAAGACTAAGTGCAAAGTTTCATATCTATATATTTAAAAATGAATCGCTGTTCCTTAGTCTCGCTTAAAACTCGAGAACAGCTAAACGGATTTATCTTATCTTAGTCTTGAAATGTTCATGGAGGTCTAGGGAAGGTCTAAAAGCCGATAAAAATAAAATAATTAAAGGAAAAATCCTCAAAACAACCCTTTTCCATTTCGTATACAAACGGTTCCTAAATCAAATGTAGAGTCAATTTGAACTTTATTCTTATTTCAGAAAGTTCTTATGCCGCCGGTGGTAGCTCAAAGGGTTGAGACGACAAACACTGGAACCCGTAGCACTGCCGGTCCGGGTTCGAGTCCCGGTAGTAAGTAGCATGGTCACCCCCGGACCTTCCTTCCATTTTCCATTGAACTTCTCCCCTCACTATTGTAAAAAAGTTGCTATACTACGGTAATTGTACAATAATAAAATTCAGCTCAATAAAGAGTCGACAAAGAGTCAATTGGCAATTGCCTAAATCATTAAATCATATCTATTAAAATAGTCTTTGCATGTGCTTTGGAAGATCTAATGTCGCGTTCCTAAACTAAACAAAAGTGAATCGCGAACGCGACAAAATTTCATAGTCACAAAAAGTAATAAATCATTTGACAAAAATATGTCAATCATTCTGTCGCACTTCAGAGCACGGAGAGTTATGGCTTCAACGTCTTAGTAACCAAGTCAATAAACTAAAAAAAAAAATAAATTAATAAAAAAATCAGAACAAAAATTCGGCGACAGCAAAATTGATGCGAGAATGAATAACAATTTAATTTGGGATGAGTGCACGATGGCGGATAAACGAGCTTTGACCGATTAGTAGATCTATCGGTAAAGGATTTCACAGGTGCTTCTCGTCATCCTAAAATCTACGGCTGTCAATGAGGTAAATGCTTGTCTGAAATCGTCCTCTATGTGGTGTCAACTCAAGAAATTAAAAATTGATTATGAAATTGCGAGTCACTTTACATAAGGACGCCTCTGCTGTTGAATTCTCAATATTCCTGTAGAAGCTTCGATTGGAATGACATCGGTCCAGGCAAATTATTGCGAATTCACGTCATTGAAGGAGGAACACATCATTCCCGGCATTGCTCAAAATAATAAAAATCTCGATTTGATTAGTGAACGAGCAATACAAGCTACGAAGAATAAAGACGTCGATAGTTTGAATTCTATTAAAGGTTAAATCGCTGAAGAGCTGCATTCAAACAAATCCGTCGAGGGCGTGACCGACGAGGATTAACCGACTAACTATCCGAGCCGCATAATTTACAGCTGAAGGTTGGCTAAATCATAATCCTGCTGTGGAATCTGACTAATTCGAAATTGTGCAATGCTACGCACGAGAAACTAATGAACATTGCAAATCGATTTAAGTAATGATCATCAAGGCCAAATTCAAAGAATAGGAAGTCCTAATACTTCCATTTCAATTTAAGGCGACCTTCTTCTGAATTTTAAAATTTATAATACCCTCCAAGGGTATATAAATCTTGTAAAAAGTGTAGTAGAGAGCTTATTAGAGAACTACTTGGCAAATAGTTCTACAATGTTAATTGCTTTTTGCTGCTGTCTGGCATTTTTTCTCCGAGACTTTATTTATTCTAGCGCCGCAATATAAATAAAAAAATTGTTCCGAGTGTTAAAAAATTGTTCCGAGTGTTAAAAAATTGTTATCCATTGGTTAGGTTTCCTTAGGTACAATTAACAGTATCTCCAGCGACACATTCGGCTACCGAATCTTCCCAAGCTCAGAATCATTGAGGACAATTGAGGACAGGATTGTGCCTAGGGAGTCTCCTGTTGAAAACTCAAATGTTGCACGCCAACGGCAACTTCTCGTCTAGGGTACTGGTCGCTTAAAACTTTTAAATTTGGTGCCCTGGTGCCCTACATACAAGAGCATATAAGACAATCAATAGGTACAAACCAAATTTGATTTGCTGCCATCAGCTACACAAATTCAATATCGAAACGGATTGGGAGGTTTTTTCTAAGCATTTGAAAAGAAAAAGTGACTTACGGTATTGCGTTATGTGGTCGGAAAAGGACGGAGTGAGAAATTTGTTTGCTGAGTGGCTAATGACAAAACAAAAGAGCGTAAGAATTTTAGAAACGTTAAGCTGCACGTACAATAAGTCAAAGCGAAGGAAGCACAAAAAGAAATTCGTAAAGATAAATAGAAGAGAGTGGTAACACAAACTAAATTGTTAAATTTAATACAATTAAATCACACGACAAGAAATTTATATGTAACATCGACAGCTTGTAATTAAATGAGTACAAAATAGCTAAAGACAAAATATGACCGTTTGTTTCAAATTAGAATAGGTGAATAGATGACAATATATTGAAAATATATTGATCGTTATTGAAGTAATCGTTAATTTACCGTCCCTCAGCTGGGATTTTCTGTGTGATAAAATACGTATCGGAGTTTCCGAAAATCATATCAAGTGTATCCAAAAATAAATAATAAATAATATCTGTGCTCACATTCACGTAGTTTCACATACTATGAATCGAATATAAACATAGCTTAAGCTCTCATCTTTTAGATCTTCATCGTGTTAAGTCAGTTTTTTCGCCTAGTCCCGACGGAATTCCTGGCTGTATGCTCAGGTACTGTGCCGACGCCCGTCCTCTTCTAAAATTGTTTACCTTATCCTTAGAAACCTCCCACTTTCCCCTTATTTGTAAGGAATCATTTATTATTCTTCTCCACAAACACGGTGGGAAATCCGAATTCCGAAAATATAATAACTCCTAATTTGCACCACCTTTGAAGATCAGTAATTTCTCCATGTCAACATGGATTTATTAAGCGAAGATCAACAATAACTAGCCTTTTGGAGCTCTCTTTCTATATTATTAAGGGCTTCCATAATAAATTTAAGACAGTTGTAATCTGTACTGATTTAAGCAAAGCATTTGACTCTGTTAATCATTTCCTTCTTGCTTATGTATGAAGTGGACTGTATTAATGTTTTCTGAGGTTTTTTGAGTTTATTAAGTAGTAGCGATTTAGACTAATTTATGCTGGTATAATAATAAGCGCATTATGTTAAGCGAGCGGTTGCTGGTAAAGTTTAACTATAACTAACTGCCGAGAATATTAAAACGTGCAGCCAACCAAAAAGAAAAGAAAATCGCGTGATATGTATATACATATGCATATATGCTGCCTTTTCGGCTATGCATGTGAGCTTAAAGCACAAGACGCCTATGATCAATAAACTAGGACCGATTATACGCAACTAATAACAATTGATAATAATAGTAATATTCAATTCCTCAACATACCGGCCCCCTGAACGACGGTTCAGCAGAAGCACAGCAATTATCGTGATAGGGTGCATGTAGACTCCCTCGGAGGTTTGCACTGTGACCACACAGACCTTCTAATCCTGGCCAGGATGAACGTTTGTAACTCTTCCCAATAACCACTTGCCTGGCGGTTGGTTTGGCTCCTTCAATACAAGAGTGTCCAATTCAACATTTGGAGCATCTTGTTGCAATTTAGAACGAGCTTGAAGTTCCAGCGTTTCCAGAACCCCTGAACCTTGGCCTGTCTCCAGTCTTGCAGTCTGTTCATGTTCACTTCCAGGAAAGATGGCTCTGGTACCGAAGTGAGAGGCTGACCTGTTAGAAAGTAAAAAGGGGTTAGGCACCAGAGAACTGCAAGAGTATGATCGGTCCGGTTCGATCAACAACGCTCAAGCCGATCAAAACTCTTCACAGCGCATCGTTACAACTTGTTCGATCGAGCTTCGCCCACAATACGAACGATCTCTTTCAATCGGCTTGCTTGTTCTGTTTGCTGATTCAAACAGATTGGTTCGTACTGGCATGATGATCGAAACTGATCGTGCAGAAAAGAACGATCGAGCCCAACGATTCATAAAAGCTCGGGGTTCGCTCATGTTGCGCTTGATTTGATTGTGAATGATGCAATCAGAACGAAAATATGTACATAATTATATGTGCGCAGAAAAGAAGTTGCGATGAATAGAATTAACTGAAACAGATTAACTTCATTTATTTGTCATTTTATATCCTAAAAACTAAAATTCAACAAATAGTATGCTCAGAACACTAAGGAACACAAATTCTTCTTCATGGAATAATCGGAGTGAATCAAACCCGGTTTGACCAAAATAAATTATTGTGATCGGCCTGATTGCAAGCAGCAGTCTGGAATCAACAAAAATCATACCGCAACCGGGCAAGAGTGATCGCAACTGAATATTCGCTTCGAACATGCTCCCTAACGATCATACAATTTTGTTGATGCAAAGTTTTGCGTCACAAAAAATCCAAGTCAATGATCGGGTATGATCGTAAAAATGTTGATCGTTGCAGTTCTCTGTTAGGCACAAAGGGCGAGAGTTCAAAAGCCCTTCAATCTGAATTAGCAGGGTCGAAAATTCCTCGAATGTGAGTGACCTGCTGCCAATGACTCGTTTTAGGTGCAGCTTTATAAATCGCACTCCAGTCTCCCAAATTCCTCGAAAATGGGGTGTAGAAGGCGGGATGAAATGCCAATTAATTTCGTGACGAAGCTTTACCAAATTTTGGTGTCCGACTTTGGATGTTTTGATCGTTACAGGTCCACATAATCCAAGCCATAATGCAAGAAACAAGTTCTGCAATAAAATACAGTTTAGCGGACAAGGTTTCGAGCTCCTAGAATCCAATATCTTTGACGTAAACTATGAAACGTGTATTCGACTCCAGCGTGTAGCGTCGCAGCATATTGGTATCGAATTAATAAATCAGCAATTGGCGATTCCTTAGGGAATATTATGGGATGTTTTGCGTCGTCTTTAGCCATAGAATTATCTATGCGACCACCAACACCCATTACTCTCTGCTCGTCAATAAAGGGGTTGTATCTGATCAACTTCTACTTCGACAGTGTCTGTCCGTTGAATAGCTGCGTGTATTCTACTTTGAAAAATTCCTTCTGAACGCAGGCAAATATCCTAGCTCGTGCGTATTGAAGTTCCCACGCTGATAGGAACACCGAAAGTCGATTCCTTCTCAAGACGATGAACAAAACGAAAGCAGTAGCTGAGTATCCTTAATAACCGAGACCAGGAGGAGGTTTTGTTGATCATACGAGCGAGCGCATTTCCGTCATCGGGAATATGTAGATTAACCTTGGGTGCAATCCTTCCCGCTAAGCACTCCTGTTCTTTAGTCGACAAAACAAACTTAGCTTTAACGGGTGGCTAATTTGAACATGACTGCGATAGCCAAGCGGGTCCATGCCACCAAATTTGATGATCGACAATGACCTTCGGAAGTAGTCCTCGGGATGCGTCATTTGCAGGATTATCTCCCCTTCGAATATGTTCCCAATAGATTCGTGGACAAACCTCTAGAATTTCAACAGTGCGACTGCAAACATATGTGTTCCTCGTCCGTGGAGATGATGATAGCCAATGCAGGACTATTTCAGGGTCTGACCCTTTTTTTTATTCTGGAAATAGGAAGAATTAGTGCTTGTTTGACCAAAGAAATCAATTTTGAGAGCAAATGGGCTGCGTTTAACTCAAGTCGCGGAGTGGAGATAGGATTTATAAGAGTAACGCTATTTTTTCATTATCAATCTGACCGCATATCCATGGTTGGTTTCGAAGCGACTACAGATGACAGCAGCATATGCATGAGACGAAGCATCCCAAACATTCCCAACATTGTCCCAAAACTGAAATCGAAAAGAATCCTGTTCTAAAGCGCCAGGAGGTTACTCACAATTCTTCTGTGGTATGGACTTTAAGAGAGCGCAACAGTTTGAGCTCCACTTTCGAAGTTTGAATTCAGGCTCGCTCAGGAGAAGAATTGATTAATCTTCGAGCGCAATGAGATCCTTAATTTTATCGCATCCAGTTGGAATGTCATCTACATAAGCATCTCTGTTAAGCAAAATAGCAGCATTTGGATACAAGTCGGCATATTCGCTCGCGAGCTGCTTGAGAAGTCGATCGGCCAAGAACGGCGATGAATGTAATCCGTACGTGACTTTCAGCAAGCAATAGTGTTCCAGCGTAGCGTTTTCCTCCTTTCTTCAAACTATACGATGGTATTGAGTGTGCTCGTTTAATACCAAAATGCCTCTAAACATGTTCTCGATGTCGGCACAAAATACATTAAGATGCTGACGGTAAGGAAAGCTTACTCCAATTAAATCCCTTTGAATCGGTGGACCTATGTGCAGTCGTGAATAACCCTTGGAATCCATTCTTGATCTGTCAAATACCACTTGGCATCGTGTCGCAGTGCTATCTGGCTTAAACACTGCATGGTAGGCCAATTAATTGCAGCGGGCGGGATCTTAATCCGCGGCAGCAACAGGTTTTAATTCCATGTGCCCTCTTTTTAGGTTATCATCCATAAAGCTAACATATTGTTGTTTAAATCCAGGGAATTTTCAAATTTTCCGTTCCAGGGTGGAGACGCGATTTAAAGCTTGTGCCAACGTAGAACCAAATGGAGGAATGGGCTCCTTGAAGGCGTATTGAACACTGTATACACCATCTTAACTGTAAGCATGCGTTGCAAGAAAATGTTGTACAGCAGAATCATTGGCGTCAATCGTTGTTCTACTAAAGATAAAGATCCAAGTCCTCATGAGCGTGGTGGATTTGTGCGTGCGTCACTGCTTCGTTACAATCATTATAGCTGCCCCAACTAAAATTAGTATGTAGTGCAACGGGGTAATTGATACCAAACTCTCGTTGATATCCACTATATATGTTCCATAGTTGATTTGCGCCTAGAATAACGTCGATTTTTTCCTAGAACTTCATACGTTGGATCCGCCAAGGGAAGACTGAGAATCTTGTTCCAGAAAGGAGCGCTGAAATTCACGTGCTGAGCTGGAATCGAAGAAGTCAAAGAAATCATAAATAGACCAGAGACCTCCAATGTTGCAGTAGTGTTTCTTGAGAGCAGGTAAAGCTGACGCGATCTCGGCTAACACCAGCTGGGTTAGCACCTAAACCAACCAGCGAAGTGCGAGCATGCGTGCGTGAAATGTCGATTCGTTGTATGAAAGAACCGGCTACCGTAGTTATTGTCGAGTCAGTATCGAGCAATAACCAACAAGTTATCTCGCTACCTCAATTACATTGGCAAGAATAGTTGGCAGCAAAGTTTGATTATTAGCCCTCTTCAGAGCGGCTAACAGCGGCATCACCAGCATGTTAATTAACAGCTTTGCCTTCAGCAACAGACAGATGATGACAGGAACCGATATTGACTCAGTCAGGTGAAATAACGTGTAATGCTTCCCGTTGCACTGACGGCAAGTGTTCGAAGAGTTGCAATCCCTGACTTAATGCGATTGACTTAGGCAATTGAAGCAAAGCTTAAAATCCATAATATGCATTTTATTGTGCGATTCTTGACAATATATACATTCGCGCGTGTAAGTCACGAATACATTCGTCGGCACAGTCAATTACTTTTCGTAATTCAACGATATTCGAATTGTCAGCGGTAGGCAACGACAAAAAATTGTGAACGAAAGATCGAGCGATGAGGGCCTTTTTGTAATAAGGATTTTCCAATTTTTCCCATGCGTCCTGATAATTGTCATTACAAACGGGAATATATCCAAATAAGATTTCAGGTAATTCAATTTTTAGAACCTGGAGAGCTTCTTGTAATTGTGTACTGAACTTAAAAACTAAACTAAACACTAAACTGGCTCCAAACCTCGTATTTTCCGTAAAGTTTGGAAATCCGAATTTTCTCCAACCTTAAATGCTGCTCCCGATGAGGAATGAATTTGTTCTAATAGCTGATTTTGTCCCTCGATTAAACGTTCCGCTCTACTTCAGAGTAAAAGATTAGACTGTTCTTGTCCTTAAAATAGGTGCGCACTGTAGAACTCGTCCTCGTATTCGCGTATATTCAATCTGGGTCTTTATATCCCTCCTCCATGTTGAATGCCACTAAGTCATCAGAGAGCTCCATAAAGTGGTTGAAAGTGGCTACGAAACGATCCAGTTTTAGGTGCAATGTTTCTCTGCGAAAACTCCGAATCACTGTCAAGAGCGCGTATTATTTGCCCCTTGAAGGCACCACATTGTTGGGTCGTCCGATGCATTATCGAGCTCAATATATAAAGCGGTCAATTTGACTTTTATTGTCCACAAATATAAATTTGAAAACAATCGCGGTTATCCAGCTACTAGAAAGGACCAAAAATGTTTATGAATTGTATAAATGTTTTCTTAGGTGTTTTGAGTTTAACAGTAAGCGGGTTATGAAAAGCGAGCGGCTGCGGGTAAAGTTCAACTTAACTAACAAAGATAAGAAAATCGCGTGATTTTTATATACATATGCATATAGGCTGCCTTTTCGGCTATGCATGTGAGCTTAAAGCACAAGACACCTATGATCAATAAACTAGGACCGATTATATGCAACTAATAACAATTGATAATAATAGTAGTATTCAATTCCTCATCACTTCTAGTTAGCGGATTAATGGGATTCCCAGTAGCGGATCGGATGTCAACAATTATAGAGGAATCTCTGAGTTGTCTGCTATTCCAAATTTTTCCGAAAATATATTTACTCCTCATTTTCATCATCTTTGCAGATCAGTTATTTCTTTATGTCAACATGGATTTATTAAGCAAACAACTACTAACCTTTTGGAGCTCTCTTTCTATATTATTAAGGGCTTCCATAATAACTTTCAGACAGATGTAATCTATACTCATTTCAGTAAAGCATTTGCTCAGTTAACCCTTCTAGTTAGGGAACTCGATTTAATGGGATTCCCAATTGATCTTAGTTGGATCTCAAGTTATCTGAATGGCAGGACGCAAAAGGTCCTTTTTAAGAAGAACATTTTTAATGCCCTCAGGGTTACTTCTGGCGTCCCGCAGGGTAGCCATTTCTGTCCCCTATCGTTAACATTATCTTTTAACGACCTGCCTAAAGTTCTGACTATCTTCAAAATACTCATGTACGCTGACGACGTCAAGCTTTGTGTGCAATATAAGGACGTCTCCTGCTAATCAGATTTACAAAAAGATCTTAATAATTTTCAATCATGGTGCCGCGTAAACTTATTAAAATTAGATGGCTCTACATGAAAACTTATGGCTCTCTCATATTGTTTCCAAGCTTGCAACTTACACGTTTAACTGCTGCTCTTTTGAAAGAATTAATTCAGTATTTGATTTGGGCGTCCGCTTAGACCAAAAACTTGACTTTATTGATCATATTTCGTCAATGATGAATACGTACTTAATATTTATATATTTTATTAGTTCGACCTATCTTGGAGTATGGATCTTGCGTTTGGAGCCCTCAGTACGGCGTCCATAGTAAGCGTATTGAGTCGGTTCAAAAGAGCTTTTTACTTTTCACTCTACGCGGTTTAAATTGGGATGAAAACCAAAGATTACCTTCCTACTCTGGTATACTCCTATTAATTAACTTGCCGTCTTTAGCCAATCGTAGACGAAGCTAAAAATAACATTTATTTATAACCTTGTCCATGGTGATATGGAAATGGCTGACTTGTGGAGTCAGCTCAATTTCCACGTACCTATAGAAGTACTAGATCCTATATCCCATTAGTGTTGCGCCACTGTAGAACCTCCTTCGAACTGCATGAACCTGTAGAGTCTGATGTGAAAATTATAATGGTTTGTACACACTAATCTTCAATGGAGATAGTCTTTCTAAATTAAAAACTTTAATACTATCACAACTAGTAAACATGCAAGCAAAGAACCTAGCAGCACGCCGGGAGTCAATTTCCTCGTATTCTGTCCTATATTTTCCATCGCGCCTACTAATACCTAACCCAAACAGGCACGTGCCTGGTTTCATACGGACAACTTCATTGAATTAATTGTAGTGCATCAATGTCCATTAAAATAAAATACATATATACAGTTCCTCTTCGTATTCCATGTGCTTTGATTTTTGATTACTAAATTTGATTACGAACTATTTTCTTTTTACCTTTCTACTTAGGATTATGGTTTGAAGGGGCGTATATACAAATTAACCTGTTTGTACAGGTTATTAATCGAAATTATGGGATTTACATTGTTTGATATTACTTAGTCGGAGCCAAAGCTTCTTTTACCTCGCCAAATCCAAACTTTGTAGATTAAGTATCGCGTGTGCATGCTGCTTTTCTGATTTGTGTGCTTTTGCACATTTCGCATTCATTTTTTGCCTTCTTTGTTTTTCTTTTGTTTGCGACGTTGCAACAGATAAACGTTTTAGTTATCTTTCTCCCACGCTCTCCCGCTCTCTCGCTTTCGCTGTGCCGCTGCACTTCTTATCTTATCTTATCTCCCACACTCTCCCACTCTCTCGCTCTCGCCGTGACTCTGCATTTCTTCTAGGACTTATTTTATTCTTAAGTACAAGTACAGTGGTAAGTTTTGATAATGTCCGCTAATATTGTCTGTTTCGCCTAACCGTCAAAAAGACTATTTCTGCAGGTGATTTTACAATCAGCTGCTGGCTGTGCGGCAACATCATGCACGTCAAGTCTATAGATGTTGCAGCACGGACGGTAGACGATGTGAAAAAAAACATCGGCCTGCGTTACTGCTGCGAGGCCTGTCGCGATGTAGAAAGGGAGATGATTTTTTTCATACAGCAAACCAAAAACGGTTTAAAGGGCATTTTATCGAGTTTTCGTAAAACTCTTGAAATGTTCTTGGCGCTGGACACACAATCTTATAGCCTAACGCTATTAAATGAGATAATTAGTCTGCCTTGCCAAAAGCCATTATTGCGGTTCCACCAACGAGCCTTTTTTTTGTTTCGCGGCTCTCCCCTGATCAAACATAGGAAGATGTTCTCGCCTTTATACAAGGCAACACCAGACCCGATAAAGTCCAAATAGAGGTGGAAAAATTTAAATTTTCTTACTCTAGGGATATTTCATCTTTCAAAATAAATGTCCCTAACGAGCTATTTAACACTATTTGCTCTCCCAACTTCTTTCCATAGTACGTTGTTTTTAAGAAGTTCGAAGCGAAGAAAAAGAAAAAGCGGCCTGTAGCAATAATTCTTCCCAGACCTTATCATACTACTGCGCCTTCTACGACTTCCAATCCCGACCCAAAAAACTAACCCACTCCCTAGGTATTTCCTTCCAGAATGCAAGATGCTTACGTAGTAAGCTCCCTAACTTGTATTTCGTTTGCATCTCAGGTTATTGTGCTCACAGAAACCTGGTTAAAGCCGGAGATTTTGAGCTCCGAAGTTTTTCCAGCTGTGTTCACGGTATATCGGCTAGATCGCCCTATCAGACGCGGAGGTGGAGTTATTATAGCGGTGGACTCCTCACTCACGTCAGAACTATTAACCTTCGAGGAATGCAACGATGTTGAATTTCTCTGTGTGAAGCTATCTATGAAAGGTAGCTCCATTTTTATTACCTGTTCCTACATACCTCCATTGCGGGAACTTCCTATTTATTGGAACCACCTTTCCGCTATTCAGATGGTTTCCAGTAGACTTTTGGATAGAGACCAGTTGGTAGTCCCTAGTGCTATTTGGTGCTCAAATAATTCCACCAATACTCTCCTAACTTTTTACCAACATGACTATCGCTTCATCGTCTCAAGTCAACCATGTGCGAATTTCCTTTCAGCGCTTGCTCGATCTTTGTTTCGTCTCTGATCCTGCGAGAGTAAGTTTAGCCAGAGGGGCGCCTTTGACGCAGCCCAAAGATCCGTATCATCCTACTTTCGATGTGACTCTTGATATTGGGTCTGACGTTATATATATGAGTTCAATTGGTCCGATCTATTCATGTGCACTGACGTGGCAGTTGCTATTCTCTTCAGAAATTGTTTACCTTATCCTAAGAAACCTCCCACTTTCCCATTATTTGAAAGGAATCGTTTTTTCTTCCTGAAAAAAGCTAGCAAATTGGATGCCAGCAATTATAGAGAAATCTCTAAGATGAAAATCGGTAAACAACAACAAGAATATTAACAAAAATAAGTTTGGCGGTGAAAATAATCGTGTAAATACTTTTGACCGTCACCCGTCTATGTGTCATGTGATTGTGTCACGTTTTTCTCTTTTTTCTTAGGGTGCTCTCTTTACGATTCGCACAGACAATCGCATGATATTTTTTTAGCTGGCCAGGGCAGATATCCGGGCGTCTTAAAGACACAATAGTCATACGACACCTTGGCGATCAGGTCTAGTAAAAAGAAGACCGGCGCCTATCAAATAGTATATATAGTCGGTCCAGTCCGGCGGCGATTGACACAGCTTGGCGTCTTGCAGTTCGATGACACTCTGTGGTATATCCCGATATCGTATGTCCATGTAGTCAGGTATGTCCGAGCTGCGCTTCTTGAGCCAATTTAGTAGCAATCGCATTGCAGCTTGTTGCCAGCCAGGTAAATGCGTTGACCCAGACCAGAATGCATGAAAGTGTTGTTCAGGAAATATTTGGGTATCTTATTCAACAAATTATTCCGCATGTAGATCCGCATGTAGATGGAAGCTCTCGATAAATTTGGTGCCTTCGAACTCGTTCATAGACAATATCTGGTTGTTGTCGGCCACCAGCCGGTTGATGTTGTGATAGGTGGGATTCGTTTGGAAATAGTCACCGAAGCTTTTTTCCTGTTGTTTGTAATGTTCAGCACGTAGGTGTTGTCTGGCAGCCGCTGAGGTAGTTCCACCAGTCCGAGATTAGAGCAATCAACATGACACTGTGGCTTCGACTGATTGTCCTGTATAATCATAATGTTCTTCAACACTTGCAGTTGCCATGACTGGGTATCACCGGGCAATTGGTCACGCAGCGCTTACGATTCTCCAGCTGCTCTATGGAGATCTTGTCCTTGAATTGGAACCAAGTCCGAGTGGCATTGTACTGGCAGTAGGAGTGTCCAGGGTTCAAAAAGTTCATCGATTCATTGTGTATGATCTCGCTAAGCATGCGTCTGTTGCCACTTATATCCAGAGTTATGTTTTTGTTCTGATTCCGATGCGGCACCAGCGATAGGTTGTTGCTCGAAATACCAAAGAAGTCCAGATGGGGCACATCCTTAACCGCCCGCGAATGAATCTCCAATATGTTGCTATTCGATATATTTAGGCACATGAGGGAAAAGAGTCGCAGAAGATCGTTCACCAATATTATATTGCCATCTGTCATGGCCAGCGACTGCAGCGAACGAAAGATGGGATTCGACAGATCCACATCCTTCACGGTCATGTTACGCACATGCAGATTGGTCCACTTGTAGATGTTGCTGCAGCTGGAGATCATCGACACCTGGTAGATGTTGCAACAGTACCCTTGCACTGGCAGCTATTCGCATTCGGTTCTGCCTCTGCTGGCGGTGTCAGGGCAGCATCGGTTGCTTCATCATTGCCCTCTGGTACTTCATATAGATGCTCCTCGGCATAAAAGCAGAGCTTGAGGTAATCTGGTACCTCCGAAGCCGGTTCCGCCACAGCAGTTGTTGTTGTCGTCGTCGTTGTGGTCGTCGTGGACGTGGAGGTAGACGAGGACGTGGTTGTGCCTGTTGTGGCAATGACTTCTGGTTAGGGCGTGCCGGCGTCTGCAACAGCTTCAGGCTGCGGTGTGCTGTGAGCTGCCGAGCCGAAGGCCGGATTTGACAAGGTCGTCAAGGTGGGGTCAGTGGTATTGCCAGGAGCTATTCTTGGCTCCTCCACTGAGGGCAAGCCCTGCGAGAACTCCTCGTTAGAGGTGGAGGAAACATCCTTTGTCCTTTCTGGATGCATGCCTGCGCGGGCCACGACCAGCAAGAGAAGCAGGAGAAGCCAGGATGCGACGTGTTTCGAATGAGGGAACATCACGTTTGGACCTCTTCCAATAACGGCAGTCAATAGGGAAGCGTAGCTAAACTCCTTGACGACAGAACCCAAAAGAGGCTGTTGAAGAATTCCAGTCCCGAGAAATCACACGTCTATTGCCAGGAGGATCGCTGCCATTTATATGATGTGCGCACATTAATGAGCAAACAAAAGGCCAAAGTGTACACGGAATAAGTTAAAAAATTAAATAAAAGACGTCGGCTATCCTTAAACTATTTAAAAGCATAATTACTCCTCACTTGCAAAACCTTTGTAGATCAATTGTCTTGACTAGCAAGCTTTGAGTGCAATATAAGGACGTCGCCTGTCAGTCGAATTTACAAAAAGATCTTAATAATTTTCAAACTTGGTGCTGTCTAAACTTATTAATCTTAAACGGCTCTAAATGCAAGCTAAGGATATTTTCTCGTGTCGTTCGTAAGCTTCCAACTGACACACTGAACTGCTGCTCTTTGGAAAGAATTAATTCAGTTGATGATTTTGGCGTCCGCTAGCACTTAAAACTTGACTTTATTGATCATTTTTCGTCTATGGTGTATAGAGCGAGGGGTGTGCTTGAATTTATTAAACGGTGGTCGAAGGAATTCAATGACCTTTATGTTACTGTTGGCTGATCTTAAAATTTTGAAGTCTAGTGTAGTTAGTTTAGGGCGAAGGCGAGAGCGCAATAAAGCTCTCTTGCGCTCTTCGCGATTTCGCCTCGCCTTCGCCAACCTTCGCATAAGCTAGGCTAAGCAAGAAATATATGAAACTCTTAAAATTGATTTCAAACTCTCGCATCATTTTCGTCCACGCCAAAAATTCTTGTCACCAAGTCTCGGTTTATTCAATAACTATTTTTAATAAACTAATTAAAAAATTCACGGCGCCCCCGGGTGGACAAGAATAAAAAATTGGCAACATATTAAAAAACAAAAATAATAGTGACACAGATATACATATGTATCTATATATATATAAATGCTCTGTTTGTGTCTACTTCCTTCATAGACTTGAAAAGTTCTGAACCGTTTAAGCGCAAATTTTTACACAACATGCGTTGAGGTTCCAGCTCGGTTATTGTCTACTTTTGATGTTGATAGCTTATCTGCGTTTGCGAATATATCAGCTTTTTTTCGCGTTTCCCAGTGCCCCTACTGCTGCGCCCTCTACAGGCAGCCAGCTGAGAGCATTTTTATATATATAGATAAGTGCAGTTCAACAAGCAAGTGTTATTGTGCTTGTAAAAAATTGTTGACCGCGACGCGCAGTGTGAATAATTTAAATAAATTAACCGTGTCGGTCGCGAAAATACTCTAACCTGCGCCAACTACTGCCATCAACGAGGGATCACCAACGTACAGAAAAGTAGCAGCTGGAATATATTTACATATACATATATCGCCAATCAGAGGTATTTGTGCAAAAAATTGAAAGCTGGAGTGTGAAATAAATTAATTTTTTATTGTCTTGTGCTGAAATATTGCACCTCGCTTTCAATTCTTGGCACATATGTACGTATTTATATAGTAGAGCAACATTGCATGATTAATTTATTCAATTATATTGTCTCAAATTTACATATATACATACATAAAATTGAATCGCACTTGGACGCAAATTTTATTTATGTTATTTATTGTATATAATATTCCAATCACGGTCGCCCCCTTCCCCTCCTCACTCGTTAGAACTCGCTTTAATAGTTGGGAAGTTAATCCAAGCTTGCGCACCAATACATAAAGCCTTATATACTTTTTCGTTTTCGCTTTCGCTTGTGTGCCGGTGTAGCTGTTGTTGTTGTTGGGCCCTCTTAGTTTGGCGCGCTTATATTAGCGGACCGCCAAGTGACGCGCTACCCTGTTTTTGTCGGGTATACTCTTTTTCGGTCATTTGACTGGCGGACCGCCAAGTGACGCGCTACCCTGTATTTGTCGGGTATACACTTTTCGGCATCACTTGCACCCACTATTAATATTGATACTGCGTAACTCGTTTCAATTAAATAAATTATTAAATTAATATTAAAAATATTTAATAGATTTTTCGAACAAAACAAAAATATTAATTAATTAATTATTAATATTAAATATTTATTAAAATTAAAAAGCAATTTTTATATATATATATGTATATATTTATTCTTTTTAATTGAGTGTTTATTTGATTATATTTTGATATTATTTATATTTGATTCGAAAGCTATAATTAATACTTTTGACGTCTTTCTGATTTAAACAATATTTTTCTGGAGGAGTAAAAAATCAAAGTTTCAAAGTCGCCGATTAAACGGAGGCTGCAACAGGGTTCGATTCCGATTTTAGAAGAAGAATTAAAATGTCGACTCGAAAACTTTAATGCTTCAATTAACAAGGCAAATCAAATACAAGAACAGATAGAGGACATAGATAGTGGCGATGAATATGGCGACGAGTTGGAAGAACTTAGCATCGTGACCAAGGCAAAATTAATGTTGCCTTTAAGCGCTCTCTCTCAAACCGGGTTTTTGTTACTTCTTTCGTTCCTCAAAGGAGCCACCTTGGGCCACTTCTGTTCGGCATCTTTATCAATGACTTGCCTGAAGGGGTTTTACACTCAAGTGTGATGATGTACGCAGATGACGTCAAACTTTGTTTGCCATTGACGAACTCTCATTCACACAACCTTTTGCAAACTGACCTCAATAACATGGAATCCTGGTGCATTAATAATCTCCTCTTTCTCAACAACTTCAAATGCAAATTTATGTCATTTTACCGGAAGAATTGCCTGCTCGCCAATTACTCTATAGGTGCGTGCGATCTTGAACGCATCTATACGGTAACAGATCTCGGAGTCCTATTTAACCACACCCTTAATTTTAATGACCACATTGGTCTAATTATTAGTAAAGCTCGAGGGGTTTTCGCCTTTGTTAAGCGATGGTCAAAGGAGTTTGATGATCCTTACACATTAAAACTTCTCTGCCGCGGCGTTATCTTTATACTTAAGCTACTCAATGGTCAAATTTGCTCCACGTATTTATTAAGCAAATTACGTCTCGCAGTCCCTGTAAGGCCTTCTCGTCATTTTCGTCCAATAGCCCTTAACGTTTGTAAAACGAATAATGACGAGCATGATCCTTTCCGTGTTCTATGTTCCATGTACAATAGGTATTATTCTCTGTTACATGTTGAATTGTCCTACGAGTTAAATGTCCAAAATCTGTTAAGTTACCTATCCTTACCTCTGCCAACCTGATGTGAGTCGGAGCACATCGTTAAAAAACACTCCCTTTTTGTTGTGCAGAGGTAAGGGTACAATATAATTTTGAGAATGGCAGTTCATTGCTATTTTCTTTTATAAATAAATAAATAAATTATTATCTGCCATTAGGACAGCAGCCAGCAGCGAAACTCCGGGATCAGCTGCTGTAGCACCAACTCGTGCGCGACTTCCGAATTTGGCATTGCCAAAATTTAGTGGAAATTATTCGGAATTTAAAAATTTTATTAGCCTCTTCGAAACTTTGGTTCATAAAGATGCCAGCATTCCAGTTATCGAAAAATTTAACCATTTAATTTCATGTCTCTCTGGTGAAGCTTTAGGAACAATTAAAGCTTACCAAGTCACCGAGAGTAATTACGAAAAGGCGATGGCCAGTTTGAAAATTGTTTATGACAACGAAGGCCTCATCTGTATGAATAATATTTCAACATTGTTTAGTCTTCCAAAAATATCGCATCAATCCGCATCCTCCTTGAGAAATCCTATCGACACTGCTTCGTCGATTTACGGTTCTCTGCTATCGATAGGAGATAATACAAAAATTTCGAACGCAATGTTGATATATTTGGTATTAAATAGAGTCGACCCAGTGACCAAACAAAAATGGGAGGAACAGCTCGATTATGAGACATTGCCACTTTGGTCCGATTGTGAGAAAATGTTAAATCGCCGATACCAGCATTTATCGGCAGAAGAATCGACAAAACCAAAGCTGGAAAAATTTCCGCCGAACGAACCACATAATCGAAGCTCATTTTCGTGTTCCTCCTCCAACAGGAAGCCTCAGCAAACTTGTAGCTATTGCAATGCAGAAGATCATTCGCTATAGAATTGCAGCCCGTTTGGGCGTCTCTCTGTAATGCAAAGGTTCAAGTTTGTCAAATTAGCCTCCTTATGCATCAATTATCTGCGAAAGGGCCATACTGTGTCAAAATGCAAAGGAAAAAAGCGTCGAGCTTGTGACCGCTCACATCACATTCTGCTCCACAGATATACAGTGCCTGATAAAAGTTTAGCATTGCCACCCCTTCAAAAGAATATTTCTCCTCCTTTTAACCAAGAGCAGCTATCCACGTCACATTTTATGCATGCTACGTCATTGGACAGGGTAATCTTGGCTACGTCAATCGTAAGCGTGCTCACGAAAAGCGGTGAATACGTTTTAGCCCGAGCACTTCTGGACTCTGGGTCTCAAACGAATTTTATAACGGAAAAATTACCGAACCGCTTACAGATTCGTAGAGAGGAGTCGTGTATCAACTTGCGTGGCATTGGCGAGTCCAATTCTCAAGACAAGAAATAGATACACACCGTGGTGAAGTCACGAATCAATGGGAAGGAGTTCGCGTTCGATTTCAGGATCTTGAAATCGATCACCGGCTATCATCCCGATCAATCGGTGAACGTCAGCGATTTGAAGATCCCAAAGAACCTCCCATTAGCAGACCCTTACTTTTACAAGTCCCGAAATGTTGATATGCTAATCGGAGCCGAATCATTTTTCGAATTGCTAGCTGTTTGTCAAATTAAACAAGGTCCTGACTCCAACTCCAACTCTTCAAAAGACCCCTCTTGGTGGGTTGTTTTGGGGAGATATAAATCTGCAGTCCCGAAGCAAGTTGTGAATAGGCAATTCCTTTTTGTCGCTTGAGAGAAGATTGTCTCGAGATCCTGACTTAAAGACCACGTACTTGAAATTTATGGAAGAATATCTCGCCTTAGGTCATATGTCGCCTACAGACAACAAAATTCCTTCCACTCCACATTATGTAATTCCCCATCAATGTGTGTTGAGGCCCCAGAGTACGTCGACAAAGTTGCGCGTTGTTTTCGATGCATCGTGCAAAACTTGATGGTGGGACCGACAATCCAAGAAGAGTTGTACTCCACTCTACTCCGCTTCCGGCTGCACAGGTATGCCCTGACTGCCGATGTAAAAAAGATCTATCGCCAAGTGATGGTTAACGAAGCGGATAGGCAGTTTCAACTCATAGTGTGGAGAAAAGACCCCTCTGAATCCTTGAGATTATACAAGCTCAACACCGTTACATATGGTAGTGGACCAGCCCCTTTTCTTGCTATTCGGAGTTTAAAAAGGTTTAGTGAATCTGCGAAACTTTCATTCCCTAGAGCTGCCGACGTAATTGGATCCGATTTTTACGTCGATGACATGCTAACTGGTGCTTGCATGCGTAGAGGAGCTACGGACAATCAAGTCTGAAGTGTCTCAGGTTCTTCAAACAGCAGGTTTTGAATTGACAAAGTAGTTTTCAAACTCACCTGAGGTCACTGCATCTTAGAGCACAGTTAAGTCAATACCTATCTCGTACTCAGAGTCAACTAAGGCGTTAGGAATATCTTGGTTGCCTAGCGAAGATGCCTTCAAATTTAAAATTGCTATTCTGTCATGGGTCTCCGAGCGACAAAACTGAACATTTTATCGGTAACATCCAAGCTGTTTGACCCCCTCGGCTTATTAAGTCCCATTGTAATAAAAGGAAAAATCCTATTGCAGGAACTTTGTCTTAAGAAGTTAGACTGCATTAAATATGCTAAAAAACACCTTGTCTCAATTGGATAAGATAGCTATTCCTCGGATTTTGCATACTGATCCGATGTCACCGGTGCAATTACATGCCTTTGCCGACGCATTCATGAGAGCTTATGGAGCTTGCGTCTACATTATCGTTGTTGACTCTAAAGTCGAAAGTAGCGCCGCTCAAGACAAAAACGTTCCCAAGGCTTGAGTTATGTGCCGCTCACCTTCTCGCAGATCTCTGCCAGAGAATCAAACCGCTAATAAATGTCCCTATCAAACGAATCGTTTACTGGTCGGATTCGGAAGTCACTCTCCATTGGATCCGATCTCATCCATCGTCGTTGTCGACATTCGTTTCGAACAGGGTTGCGGAGATTCAATAATGGTCAGGACTACATGGCGGCATGTTCCAACGAAGCAGAACCCAAGAGATATAGTGTCTAGAGGTTGTGACGTCGACGAAATTGGACAGTCGATCTGATTCACGGGACCTCAGTTTCTGAAGGACGAGCAGGAGAACTGGCCCAAAAATGTTCATTTTGAACTCGATGAGGAAGTCTTGCGTCAAGAAGCAAGAAAGACTGTGGTCGGTCTGACCGCTGCGGTGCAAACTTTCGATTTGCTATACGTCATCGAGGGATTCTTGTCACACCTGAAACTGCTGAGAGTGTTCGCTTATATTTTCCGCTTTATAAGAAAATGTAAAGACAAAAGTATAGTTTTCGAAAAAACTCTGTCACCGACTGAATATACTGAAGCATTTAATAAGATCGTCGAAATAATTCAGAATCACGAGTATCAAATAGAAATAGTAAAAATTCGTAAAGGTTCCAAGGTCGGCCCAAGTCTTCAGCGATTGAACCCATTCATCCATGAAGACGCCGGCACTTGGTGCAATTTTTCGTTGTTGCGAGTTGGGGCGACTAGCAAACGCTCCTATATCTTACGATGCCAAGTTTCCCTTGCTGTTGACGAAACGCTCCCAATTTGTGCAGAGCTACGTCCGGCATCTGCATCACACAAATTTCCATGTCGGTCCTCGAGCACTTGTGAGCATCCTACGACAGCGTATTTGGACGATCGTGTGTGCGCTGTTTTAAATACAAGCCCCGACTGATGACTCAAATTATGGGAAATCTTCCCGCAGAAAGACTCCGTGCTCTCCGCCCATTTGCGATATGTGGCGTTGATTTTTGTGGCCATGTTTATACGACATTGAAAATCCGAGGAAGGCCCCCATATAAGTTCTACATTGCCTTATTTGTTTGTTTTGCGTCCAAGGCGGTTCATTTAGAAATTGTTTCGAGACGCGATTCGCGAATTCGCATCAAAAAGCGGATGCGAATGTGCGTTCACACCCCCTCGGGCTCCGCACATGGGCGGACTATGGGAGGCAGGTGTGAAAACTGCCGAGCACCGACTCCTACGAGCGGTGGGCAGCGCACTCCTAGTACCTATTCTCAGCCTTGAAAGTCTTCCGTACTTGGAAAAATAAAGGTAAGCGTGTGGCCCTTATAACAATTAGTGACGTCACGACATATAATAGAATCAAGAAGAGACTTACCCCTCTCGATTGTTCCCTACTTCCCCATAGCGTATGCCTGGCGTTGACGTTACACCCAAGGATGAGAGTCGTCTTAGTCTCCTTGACCGACTGCATCACCTTGATGAACGCTTCAGGGGGTGTTGGTTCGTTGTGGGCCATGTAGCTTCAAGTCTGACCACTGCAGATCTGAGTTGCTAAGATGACAATATAGAAGTTCGTTAAGGGTTTTTTGATCATCGATTACTGTTCGGAGCAGACCGCTAGCGCCTAATTGTGCGCGCATGGGTGTATGGCTGCACCTGCTGCGCTCTTAGCTTTTCTCTTTCGTTATCTATTTATCTATCTCTTCTTCTTCTGTCGCCTTATCTTTATGCTAAGCTACATTGTAAGCGTTTTGATATATATGTTAAAAACTAAGCATTCGATCGGTAGTTGCAGCTCCGACCAGAGAAGTGAACAAAAATAAAATACAGCATATAATCGACCTATTCGTGCGTTCGTAGTTATTGCTCAAGGTTGGCAAATTTGTTGTCTTCCCCATAAACATTTTGGTGACCCCGACGTGATTCTTTTGGTTCGGAGCCTGCAACCCGGTGTTCGTTGTTTAATATCGTTTAAACAAATCGCTTTGCTTCGCTGTCGCTTACTGGCATTCGGTCATAAGCACACAAGCAAACTCACATACACACATACCTTGTACATAACAAGCTGAGTGCATATAGCCGGCCGCTGATTTTCGTTGTAATCGCGCTGTTTAACAAAAGCTGTGTTGTGCCAAATATTTTAGAGAAAGGTGGCTCGCGCTTAATCGTCGTTAATAGCGCCTATTGAACATATATATACTTATGCATATATAGCATAGACGCGCTTGTGCCAACTTCGCTGTTTCGAGGCAGACAATTACAATAACAACATTGTCGAGGTTCCGTTGCATCTTGGTGACGCTGATTAACCTCTAATTTGCGCGGTGAAAACTAAACGGGTTCATATATACCGAAGCGGTCAGACATTTTCCCTTTGTTAATTCTTTTCACGTGAGAAAATAAAGATGTCTAACACGGAAAATTCGGTTCAGCATCAAAATGAGCCGCCAAGTGACGTGGACTTCTACCGAGCCAAGGCCCAATCCCTTTTGCGGCAATTGAGCTCGATGAATTATTACATAAATCCGGAGACTGTAGATCAGTTTGATGAAGCTGATTTACTGGCGCGACTGGAGTGGATAAATTCGTTAAATTTGGCCTTTGATTCCGCACAGACTTCGCTGGAAAAATTGGACTTTTCGGAGATAGCAAGCGACCATCGGATTGAGTTCTCCACGGCGTTCATGGATGTGAAGGCGAAAATAAATCGAGGTTTAGCGGCGCTTCGCAAATCTCAATTGCCGGCTGCAACCGCTGCCAATTCAACTTCCATAGACAATTTTAATCATCCGGATCTTTCTTTCCGATCTAGGAAGCCTCGGTTGCCAATTTTGGAGATAGCTCGGTTCCATGGATCCTAGAGTGTCCATCAACAACCTAGCTACGTGGGATTCTATGGAGTCGTTCTTGCAAAGGAGGTGTAGGATTATCGAAAATTCGGATCAAGCCTTGGTAACGCAAACACCAAGCCGGCAGGTGGGAAAAGCCCTGCATGGGTATAGCTTCATTGCTTCAGTTGGTAGCTCAAATCTTCCCCTATGTACGTTTTGTGATGCGAGGGATCATTATTTGCCAAAGTGCTCTCGATTTCTAAATTTGAGCCCGAATCTGCGATTTAGAGAAGCAAAGAAGTTGCACCTGTGCCTCAACTGTTTGCGCAAGGGGCATAGGTTGCAGCAATGCAAGTCAACGCACTGCAGATACTGTCATATGAAGCACCAATCATTGTTGCATTTTAATCAGGACCCATCTGTACCATCCACCACCTCATCTCTATCATCCGATCCATTTCCCAACTCTCAGCCAGCATCATCACATTCATCATCGCATTCATCATCGCATTCATCATCGCATTCATCATCCCAACCTAATCACCGTTCATCGAACCCTCCACCAAGCCCCACAGATATTTTGCCTGTTGATTACGTGTTGCTTCCAACCGCGATTATATATTTGAGAAACAAGGCTGGAGAATTTGTGCCTTGCCGAGCATTCTTAGACTCGGCTTCTCAACTAAACTTCATAACGTCTCGTCTAGTGAATCAACTTAATTTGAATTGTAGAAAGTCGCATACCCTAGTCGCTGGGATTGGGGAATCCTCTCTGAATTCCGATACGGCAGTCGACATTGTAGCGCAATCCCAGGATGCAAGCTATCGTGCCTCATTCTCCGCGGTTGTGACTGACAGTATCGCTGATTATCATCCTCATTTTAACATAAATGCCACATCGTGGAAAATTCCGCAAAATATTCGGCTTGCTGATCCTCATTTTAGTCGGTCAGAGCGGATTGATCTTATAATTGGTGCTGGACTCTTCTTCAAAATAATGGCTACGGGACAAATTTATTTGGGTAGCGCGTTGCCAACCCTTCAGAACACCAAACTTGGTTGGATCGTGTCTGGAGGGCTGCCGAGTGCGTCAACTCCTCAGTCTGTCTCAGCTGCCGTCGTCAAGGAATTGGGGGGAGGAGGACGGCCGCCTTTTCCCACCTCGGAGAAGTAATGTGGGGGGGGGGGGAAAAAAAGAAAATAGATTAGGCTTCTGCGCCCCGAGGCGATATAAGATAAAAAATACCCCTTTTAAAGGGGGGGGTATATTGGGGGGAGCCCGGGTTTTTTGTGCGCGGGGGGGTGTTGGGGTGCGGGTGCTTTGTTAGTTTTTTTTTTTGTTATCTATTTATCTATCTCTTCTTTTTCTGTCGCTTTATTTTATGTAAGATAATTGTAAGGGTTTTTATATATATTTAAAAACTAAGCATTCGATCGATATTGAGCTCCGACCAGAGAAGTGAACAAAAATAAAATACAGCATATAATCGACCTATTCGTGCGTTCGTAGTTATTGCTCAAGGGTGGCAAATTTGTTGTCTTCCCCATAAACAATTACTAAGTCGTCCAACAGCTTGTTGGTGTCATCGACTTCATCTTCAAGGACATTGTCTCGGCTAAGAATATTAATATTGGCATTTTGTTTTTGTGGTCGTTATTCTCCAGCTATTTTTGGCAGGGACTAGGTTCATGGTAGTTTCCCCTTCCATGCGTTGCTAATCTTAGTAATGCACTTTGCCAGAAAGTCGTTCCTTGGGTCTTCGCCCCAAAGCGACGGGTCACGGGAGTGGAGGGGAGTCAAAGGATTCATTGGGTGCTGGAGTCCCGGGAGTCCGCCGCTCGCAATTTTCGTACCGTTAAACTTTTTTATGAGGTACCGCATAGAGGACCTTCTCCATGGAATCTGTGGTGTCTATCTATTAATATTCTCCTATAAGTCGACTTGATGCACCGGTCAGGCACGGAATATACATAATCAAAAGCTATGCTGATCTTGCTTTGATCTGATGCATCCTTACCACCCGCAAAAAGAATAACTTTTGAACTAAATAAGATAATGGAATATTTTAAACACATTTGACTACTAATTGTTGTAAAATTAATATATGTATTGGAACGTGCCATGACAACTTCATCGCCTTTTTATAGGGTAACAGAGTGAAAAATCATATTTTCTTACAGAAAATGATTTTTAAAATATATAAGTAATTTGTTAATTGTATTTTTCTTGAGTTGTTAATGATTTGATTAAAAAAAATATTAAAACTGAAATAAAAATTAAAAAAAAAAAAATAAAAAATTTATATATTTGATCATTGACTACTTATTCTTATTCTGATTCAGGAAAGATAGATGCGACTTTTGGCAGCTTCAGAAGTTATAGATACATAGTTATACGATAAAGCATTTATTCTTGTTGTTTTCCTTTGTCCATTTTCTTTGAGTGTGTTGACCTACTAAAGGAAACTTTGGATTTCAAATGCAAACAGCTCATGGATTAGCTCCTCTACTATATGAGTTTTTTTGACGGCTATGGATGGGTAGTACATCGTTAAATTCAATTTTAAAGTCTCGGAATGTTAAAAATACTAAAGTAATTTTTTACCCATAATGTTTTTCTATACAGTGTAATGTCATATGTAGGGATGATTAGGTTGGTTTACCTCGTGTATACTAGTGCTGACCTCCTGATATATATATGGCATTTCGATATTTTGGTCATGAGGCGGAGGGCTACTATTTGTTCCATGTTTGCCAGAACATTTTTAGAACTGACCGATTGCATGGATATGATCGCTTGGCTGCCAACGAACAGGTTTATTCTCTACGTAAGCTCTGCTGCCTTGCTAATGGCGAAGACTGGAATATGCTGCATTGGCTTGGTAACTTATACGACAGCATTATCGCAGGGCTTGTACATTATATGCATGTACTGAGCATGGTTCTGAGCCGTTTTCCAGTCCTCGGATCCCATGAATATTGTTGTTTTGATCTAGTCAGATATACTGCACATGTCTCGACCAATTGAACTGTGCCCAAATCCTTGGAGCGACATATTCCCTGATGCTACTAGACGTTGTGCAGCCTTTGCAGCACTCAGTTGCGTGTGAATATCTTGGGGATTATGGTTTTGAGAGCTTTAGTGGGGGTTGTCCTTAGCACCCCTGATATGCGGAGCAGTGCCTGCCGCTGGGTTCTGTCCATAAGCTTGTATGTTTTCTGTTCCATGGTTTCTCACCACACCAAAACTCCATACAGCAGTCTCGGACGCACCACCGATATATAGACCCAGTGCATCAGAGCGGGCGAGAGACCACCTTTTTCGCCTCTCTAGTACATTGGGTTCCGAGGTATTTGACTTGTGTTCTTAGGGTCATCCTGGTTGTATCTTCCTTGTATCTCTTAGTGAAGAGAATGAGGTCCGTTTTGTCCGCATTGATATGGGGTCTTACATCATCCGTCCAGTCACAGATCTCCCTGAGAGTTGATTCCATAATCGACCTAAGGGTCGATGAAAAGACTCCCGAAATAATTATGCTTATTTCGTCAGCATAGGCTGTTATCTTCGCGGCCTTCTCCTCCTTTTGTGTATGCATGCTGGTTGGTTGACAGTAATCTACCCACATCGTTTCTGATGTAGAAAAAAGGTAAGGCTTATCGGCCTGAAGTCCTTGTAGACTAACGTGGCTGCTCTTTTCTGCTTTAGACAGGAAGACAATCCGCGAGGTCCTCCATTGGATTGGGATATAGCCCGTGTTTAGACAAGCTAAACGACGAGCCGCGCGTCCACAGTCTTCCACCGTGTTTCAGTCATCTTGCCGTTTGGGTCGCTCCGATCAATGAGTCCCACGATCAGATGTCGTTTGGTCACCTCACTAACCTTCGCTTCCTGCTTCATTGGCTTCATTGCTTTGGGTGGGGGGCTTGCCTGCTTGGGCCCGCTTTAGGGCTTGCTCGCCGGAGCGTCTTTATTAACGCTCTTGGCGGAGCATTTCCTTTTGCTAGCCAGCAGCTCCTTCACTTTATTGCCAAATCCGCCTGTTGAGGTCATCTGCGCATGCTTGGCGTAGTGTAGCCTGCCCTTTACAATCCTTTGCTCGGCTCAGGCTAGCTTTGCCTTCTTCTATTGGGAGAGGGACGCAGGCTCTGGATCTTGAGAGCTGCCTTGTACTGCGCCTTGGCTTAATTTTTTCGGCCCGTAACTGCGCGGAGAACTGGTCCCACGTTTTGGCGAGCGGAGAAGAGTCTCTCCATCTTTTCACATGAGCTGCACGCTTTCCAGGTCCGAGTCTGTGTCCACGACGGCACCCGTGCGGCACAGCTTGCTCTGAGTTGTTGTGGTTACGGCAGAAGTGGTACAGCTAGTATGACCTGCTCTCATCATGCTAGAGGTGTGACCCCTGGCGGCAAGAATAGAGGATTCCTGCCCTTTGTGCCCGCCGGTGGTAGCAGTCCCGTCTTCCACCGACGTCTGGGCTGATATACCGCACCCGGTTGACTTCCTTGTCTCCATATCTTATAAAAGTGGTTTATTTCAGGGGGACCACCTTCTTGCGTTTTATTCCTACCGCCAGGCACCTACAACCATGGCTAGTGATTTATTTCCTGCAGCATTTGTGCGGAAGGAATTCAATCGAAGCTTTAACTAGACACTGCATTACTCCGGACAGAGCATGCCCCACTGCATTACCTGTTGTACGGGATAATACAGTTCCCATTGCCCAGTCAACGCCCTTGTAGACGGTTCAGCTGGAGGATTTTTGCCGACTAAAACTGCAATAAGTCTGTTAACATATGAGGGTAGCCACATATTGATACAGATACAGATTTATATTTAATGACAGCTAAAATTTGTGATTCCCTAGAGGACTATACTCTTTAATATTCCAATTTCTGCCACAAATTTAAACAAAATATATATGTATATAAAACAAGAAAGCTAACTTCGACATGCCGAAGTTTATATACCCTTACAGATACCAAAAAACAATATAGTTATACCTGCTTTCATTTTATTCACCTATTAATTTTATATTTACAGTTATACATTCACAGGTTTGCATTATTCCTCTATATCAGTAGTCTACACAGAAGTTCAATTTTACAAAAAATTTTAGAATAATTTTAAATGGCTATATCATATATAAATATATATATATATATAAAATTTTAAAAAAATCGGTTAAAAATGGAATGAATTTTCCGATTGTTTCCGTTTCTGCTATATCATATAGTCTTCAGATCCGGCCCGTTCCGACATATATACAAGTGAGAGTATATAGAAGACTAAGTGCAAAGTTTCGTTTAGAAAGATTTAAAAGAAACAGACTGTTTGCCTAAAACTGACAGACAGACAGAAGGACGGACTCGGCTGTTGATGCTGATCAAGAATATATATACTTAATATTTTCGGAGGTGCCTCCTTTACGTTAGCGTTGCAAACTTCTGCCTGAAATTAAAATACCCTGCAAGGGTATAAAAAAAAATCAAAGGGAAAGGAACTACCACATTCGTAGTGGTGGGCACTAATAAAAACAAGTCAAAATTGCGTTTTGTTTAATTTATATATCCCTGCAGTACCAGTCATTAGAAATTCATCAACGTTTCATCAACAGTTAAGGCAGTGTTGTTGATACTTCATCGATGAATGGCTATACAAATTGTTGATGAATTTAACATGGGCATGTCCTAGGCTGTCATCAACAACAATTCATCAACAATTCATCAAAAAATTCATCAACAATTAATTGATGATTTATCAATAATTCATCAACAGCCGGGCCATGGTACTGCCGACGACTACCGTCGTAACTGAATCGTGGGCAGAGCGTCGAAATAGAAGACGCAGTCGGCAGAGCGTCGACTCGGTAGAAGTCGCAGTCGGCAGAGCGTCGCTTCGATAGAAGTCGCAGTCGGAGCGTTGATGACGTTTGATGACAGTGGCCTATTGATAACATGCGGTACTGCAGGGATGTTTCAGACAAAGTGCCACGCCGGCTAATTCACCTTTTTATGGAGTATCAAAGCGAACAAAACTAAATCGATTTTGTAAAACATTTTTTTATTAAATTTTTTTATTTATATGTTTTGTTAATTTCTCACACAAAAACAATTTGAAACCAACAAAAAATTTATTTTACCAATTTTTTTTTGTTTTCTATTATTTTACTAAAATAAACCTATGTCAACAACATTTCAGATATATTAATAATTTCTGGACTATAATCACTTGACTTGATTTATTTTCGCAACTTGACTTGTGTCAGAGATAAAATAAATTTAAAAAACTTCAACAGCTGTACAGTATTAACACTGCATTATTATTATATTATTATATATTATTATTATTATTCGATTATACGATTATATACACGATTAATCACGCAAACACGCTTTAGAATCATTAGAAAGAAAATTTAGTAAATAATGCAACGAGAAATAAGAAATAAGAAACTGACGGCAAAGAGTTCTCACACTGTCAATCGAAACGAAAATAGCAGTACATAAAAATTAACTTATGTATGAAAGTGGTGAAAATAAGGTCTCCATAGAACATATAGGATGATTTAATGTCATTTCAATATTCGTGTACTCCCAATTGGACCAAAAATATAATAATAGGCTATCCTGCAGTACAACTCATCAGTAATTCATCGACGATTCATTAACTAAAAAAAAAAAACTAAAAATTCTGGCTTTTTTCATGTCACAGAACTTTCAGTACACCTAATTTGTAATTTGTTAATCTTTAATAGCTTATTCTTGTTGCAACCCATTGGAGACATTACTTGGTGGCGTTTGGTTACACTGGAAAAAAGTTTTTTTTGATTTACGAAAATGACCCCGCGTACACCCACAGAATAGACAAAATTAGTCCTAAATACTTTAAAAATAAAAAACTAAACGAAATTTAGCTGAAACGGTCAACCTGAGCCCTAGTACTGTCCAATATATCATTCAATACTTCGGTCAAAAAGTAGTTCGTAATATTCAATTAATTCCACTGTTTTCCATATAATTTCACGGTTACTTGTGTAATTCTACTGTTTTTAATTTAGTTTTACTGATTTCCATAAATTCCACTATTTATGATATGTATTTACTTCTTTACCAAAACTCTCACGCGATTATATTATTTAGAAAGGGAGCGTGCAAGAGAATCTACATGCTGATTTTTACTGATGACAGGCCTATGTGTTTCGGACTTTTTTTCATCAACGTTTCATCAAGAGAGAGAGCGAATGAGAGCGCGAGACTACCGGATTTGGCTCGATTGCCGCCTGAGAGCGTTGTCTCGGTAGAAGTCGCAGTTGGCTCGTTGAAGACATGAACTGCAGGGAAAGTACAAAATACTTATCCTATCACATACTAACGGAAGATTTGAGGCTTATTTCAACTGTTTTTTTTGTTTAAGAACTAAATAATTGTTTTACTAATACATATCTGGTTAGATAATTGCAACAACGAATTCGCAAATTATATTTCAATCATCTTTGTTGTCTAATGTAATTTTCGTTAATTGTACTACTACACGAAGGTTGATGACCTTTATATACATATATAATACTAGGAACCCGGCGAACTTCGTTTCGCCACCAGATGGCTTCGTTTTATGTAACATTTCGATTGGTGATACAAAATTTTTTTTTATTTTTGTTTTATTTTTGAAAAGTAATGGAGCCACTTTAACTTTTTCACTTGCGCAGCACAATCCCGCCGTTTCTTTTTTGAACTTCAACGCATGCAATATCGGCATATAGTCGTCATTGGTCAAATAGCTACATTTTCATCATCACTGTAGTTCTCCGTTGATGCCAATGATCTTCGTGTCCTCACACGTTTTCTCAATAGGGCACTTTATATTATTATATTTTGTGTTTCTCCACATAATCCACATAATGAACACATTTCAACTTACCACCTTAAAGACAAATGCCTGCACTTTATTTATTTTTATGTTATGTTATGTTATGTTATGTTATGTTATGTTATTATGTTATGTTATTAACCGACTACTTGATATTTTGGTTTGTACTTAATGCTATTTATCAGCGATGGATATCCCGATTTTATGTCGAACGGGATAAAAAGTATCTTATGTCCGTCTCCTGGCTCTAAGCTACCTCCCTACCAATTTTTACCCAAATCGGTCAAGCCGCGGTAGATGTGTTGTCACAGATTTTTTTTTATATCGGTATCGATAGATTACCGATTACAGATGATGTTGACATTCGTTATGCGCGTTTTTTAAAATATCCAAAACTAAATGTATATTTTCCAATCTTTCTGAGACATTTTCTTAATATTTGTTTGCGTAAGAACCTTGTGCAGAGTATAAGAAAAAAAAAATCAAAATAAAATAAAATCAGCCAAATCGGTCAAGCCGGTTTCATGTTATGTGGCGACAACGAAAAACGGGTTTAATTTTTATATATATATAATAATATAATAGATATGATATTATTCTTTTCTGCACATTGCTGATATTGAATACTTTTGGACTAACGATAGCGCAACATCTGCCATTAATCAGCTAAATTTTTCTATAAAACGAATTGTTGTCTGAGTATCATCAGTTTGTAAAGAGACTAAGATGCCTGGTAAATAGTGATTTTTTCAGTGGTCACCGCAACTTTCAGTTGAACTAGGTTGACTCAGGATTTTGCAGTTGAGAGTCTGAAGGCACTGCGACAGTCTCGGATCATGGCAGCTAAGTAGCGCTTGTTGGAGGTAAATAATAATATGGAATCCAATTATACAACTTACAGGTATATTTAGCTAAACATGGTTTGAAGAATATGCTTAGTTTAACAGAAATAGTGGGGTTACAATGTGTTATTTCTAGATTTATCGTGTCAGCAGAATATGCTTACGCGCTTGCCCTGTTAGTTAATATTGTCACATCACATAATATTACTGCGACTGTTGAGTTACTTTATAAAATGTCGTAGGGAAATCCCTTGCATACAGCTCTATGCCAGTCACAAATATCCATATGTTTCGTTGATGTTTTGTTGTCTACATCAGATCGGATTTTGATTAAACAATCTCACATACTGTTTCAGTCTTTTCGTTAAATATCTGAAAACGGTAATTGAAGTGCGTTCATCAATTGGCAACTCTATACATTGGTCAAACTCATCGGCATGCATGATTTTGTAGAGTTGCAGTACCGAATATGATCAAGGTGATCCATTTGCTGCTTAGGAGACGATAGTATGGGACTAATAGTTCAGTGGGAAAGTTCAATAAGCACGCTGCTTATCTCCTTTTGCTTACTCCGAACCCCAGTTGCGAGTAGAGCTGTTGGGACCCTAAATGGTTGTTGTTAGTAGTCGCCTTTATATTTGCCTATTACTCTGTTGATAGTTTCTAGTTCTTCTTGAGTTTTGATGAGTTCGTTGGTGGGTGAAGTGCTCTTTTCGACAATATTTATATTGGAATCCAGAATTTATGTTTGATTCTTCAATACCATCATTAATACGTTCTCATTGGATTGTCTTCAGCATATTTTGAACCAAGTATTGCTGAAATATGTCACACTTGTCCAATAGCTAGTGGAAGAATCATTAGGATTGGTGGCATCAGACGAGTGACTGGCCATTTAAAAATATCAGATGCAGTTTAACTTCAACTACTCGGACATGAAAATTTCTTACTAGCCTTTCAATAAGCCAGCTCATCAACGGAAAGGTGTCTTTGGGTCGCAGTAGTCACCATCAGAGTTGAAATTTTGTGCAGTAGTTTATAAGGCTTCTTACCATGGTTTTGTCATTAAGAATCTCATATAGCTGTTTGTTTTCTTTATTTCTCTCTGTCAAAGAATTTTTACAATTGGATCATTGGAAGGAAGAAGAATCTGATGTTCTGCGTTAAAAGAAAGCTTAGATTCTTCAATCTACCTCTGACTCGGATAAGTCCATCATTTTCATAGTCATAGGTAGTGTGACGGTCTGTCGTCGTTTGGGTAGTCAGTCAGAATCTGTGGAGAAAGAAGGGATCGGGAGTCCAATGGCTTGCAGAAGTCGACCCCGGAAGTCAGCGGCCGGCGAAGTTAGGGCCGGACCCGCAAGTGCTCTCCAAATAAGTGGTTATTACTAGTCTCGAGTGGTTATCACTAGTCACGAGAGAAGTTGTTGCTGTGGGACCCTAAAGTCATAGACGATAGGCGAAGATCGGTGAACCGAGGCTTCGCTGAAATCAGAGCTTAAACTGGTTTTTTACTAATGTAACTTCTGTTTTTGTCTCGTGCGAATGCAGTACATTTTAGTGAATATCTTGAAAACAAACAAGGGTTCAAAATGGATATTAGCACCAATTATAGTGCTAACCAAGATCTCTACGTTTTAAATTTTGTAAAATTAAAATAGTCTTGACACATGAAATTGAAATTAAACACTTAAGTGATTACTTATAAAAATAAAGGAAAAAACATAACAAAATAAAGGGATTCAAGCTCTAAAAAACGTAAACAAGCTAAAATCAAAACAAGCAAACATGTATACAAAAACAGTGCAATACATGTTTTAGATTAGCTATTTCTGCTGCCGTTCCCGTCACCCTCTCTACCTAACATGCGTTCAGCAGCCCAAAATATAAAATTAAAATTTTTCGGCGTTGCACTTGCGAACAGAAACACACACATATTCAGGCACACATACGCACTTGTTTGTTCTGTGTTTACTCATACATGCAAACGCATTCTACAAATTAGCCTCATATTGCAAAACGAATGTATGGTTGTGAGACATCTTGTAAATTGTATAGTCTTTGGTGGTACTATTGGTTTTGTGCAAAGTAGCCTGAGAGAAAATTTATTATAATTGGCTCGTACATAAACTGCCGCTTCGTATGCTCGCTGTGAAGCATCGACAAAAGTGTGTATTTCCCGAGTGCCTGGCACTTTTCATTGAAAATTTTCCAAGAAATTTACATATTATATGCTTTGCAAATCCGCGCGATAATATTTCCAATTATTATGAAGCTGTTGAGAATTATTATTATATTATATTATATATTATATATTATTATTATTATTCTGAATGCTTGAGAATAGATGATCCGATCGGTAAATGATCCTTGGCTTTTTTGGCTAAGTAATCCAAACATTCTGTAGCTAGAGACGCAGTGAGCCTTTGTCGATGATTGAGTTCTCTCTGGTTTCTAAGTTTTCTAGAGTCAAAAATCGTTTCAACAGCGTATCGACTTCTATGTCTGTGATTACAAGGTTGCGTTCTGGCTGTAATAGCATCTGGAATGGTAATTCTCTGCTCATATTAGCTTGAAGCCATTCGTTCAGAAATCAGATTTTTTTTTGTGATCCAAAATCAAGAAGAGCTCTGAAAGTGGCCACCGGAATATTACTTGCTTTTACTGATACCTTGTTTCCAGTAAGCTGTAATTCTTTTTACTTGATGCACCTACTGAATGTGATTGTTGCTCAGTTTCTGATAACTTTCTTAACTTTAGAGTCACTGCTAAAGCAGTTGGCATACATCCTTATACCCAATTACCTCGATTGGTTATTATTTCGTTGCAAAAATGTTTAAAGTATTATTTTTCCTTCTTTTTCGAGTGATGGTTTCATTTCCCTATTCACAGTATCGAATTCGTTGGTCCATGAAGTTGAGAAATTGTGTTGAGACCTTGTAGATATCTATAACTAACATATGTTCTTATAAGGCTCTGTTTTCAAAATCAAATTTTTTTTTGATGATAACAATAAATATTGTATCCCAGCTGGGTACATCGATGCCCTATCCCCTTAATGATGCCAGAGGCTCGATAATTGTAAAATACAACACATTCAATGACTTTGGATAGGTACTGTTGCTCTGAGCTCATGTTGTTTTCTTCTTTAAGACCGATATGTTTTATAAACCTTTTTGCGTCTTCAGTTGCGGTGTTTTAGATATACTACCTTTTCCGTACTGTAGGCATGTTGGTATCATGGACCATACATTTGAGTAAATCCAAAAATTGCGTCCATTTGAGTAGTTCGCTACATCTTCGTTGCTCGTATTTGATATTGTCCCTAAAACTGTTTAAATCTTCCTTTCTGATCGGAAGGAGCACTGCATGTCACATCCTCCTCGCATTGTTTTTTCTATACAACCGCTCCTAGAAGGAACGAAAAATAATTATTTTCAATACTTTTATCGGAGCACTGATAGGTCGGATGAGTGTTCTTCGGTTTAATGACACAAGATCGCATACAAGCAGCCATTTTTCATCACAGGGAAAAACTCAGGTGAGGGATCATAAATAAAGGTGCTTAGGTCTATCGTTATGAGCTAAAATGCTTCTATCGGAGTATATGAAAAATGTTATAACATAACCAAACTTCTTTATTTTCATATAGCTTTCCGATATTTTCTATACAACTGAATTAAGTAACTGTCCACCTCCGACAATGGAAAGAAGATTTGTAAAAGTTCTAGATCATTTGTGTTCCTGAGATACTACTTTTAGAGCGACATATCAGTCGAACCAGGGAAATCTTAATGGACATCGTTAATTGCATTAATTTCTTTCTTGCAAACTGCATAGCTAATTAATACCGCCACGCAACGCTTAATTTCAGTAGCATTGGGTTTGTAAATTCCGAAAGATAGCCCTATAGGACCGTCGCGGACAACTTGCTGGCACCTCCTTAAAACGTAACGATAAAAGCCGTGGTTGGTGAAAAAGCACGTCGACCTAGGATCTCGCTAGCTCTAAAACTACAAGACTAGTATGTGTATGTACTGACAGACGGACAGTAAATTTAATACAAGCTTCTAGAGTGTATAAATATATATACAAGTGTCTAAGTAAATAAATATTTATTAATTTATTTTAAGAATGTTGAACTCCCAGAATCGTTTTCCCTGGAATTAAGAAATTTGTTGGAATTGTTGCTTCAAAGAGACGTACCTAAACGTCTTGGCTGTATGGGAAACGGGTAAGGTACTAAAATACTTCAATGTAAATTTACTAATATTTTTTATACATTCTTAAAGAGCGGATGAAGTAAAGATGCATAATTTTTTTTGTGGAATCGACTGGCATCAAGTTTATATTCAAAAATATACTCCACCCTTAGTACCTCCAAGAGGAGAAGTAAATGCCGCTGATGCCTTTGATATCGGATCGTTTGATGAAGAAGACACAAAAGGCATTAAACTAAACGAATCCGATCAAGATCTCTACAAAATGTTTTCGCTGACCATATCGGAAAGGTAAGCTTTATATATCTACTATATAAAAATAAGACGGGGTTTCATTCTTGACCCTATAACTCCAGATCACAAGAACCGATTTCCACGGTTTTGCATTTGTTGGAAACCATCTGAATAGCGAAAAGGTGATTCCAATAAATAGGAAGTTCCGATAATGGAGTTATGTATGAACAGGTAATACAAATGGAGCTACCTTTGATATATAGCTTCACACAGAGGAATTCAACATCGTTGCATTCCTCGAAGGTAGTGGTATGAGCAGGCCTGGGAAGAGTTATTCCTTCCTTCGCTTCGAACTCCTTAACAACGATGTACTCTGGCCAGAAGTTGGTAGAGCAAATTGTGTTATAGAGTTCGTTAGGGACATTTATTTAAAGAAATGAAATATCCCTAGCGTAAGAAAATTTAAAATTTTTCCACCTTAATCTTAATTTTATCGGCTCTGGTGTTGCCTAGTATAAAGGCGAGAACATCTTTTGATGTTTGATCATGGGAGAGCCGCGAAAAAAATATGTCTCGTCGGTGGAGCCGCTATAAGGACATTTGTCAAGGCAGATTGCTTATTTGCGGTGCCATTGTCGGCCGGTAACCCGGGCCTAACACCCTGGGCAGATATATTAGTATGCACGGGACTTTGCGACCCCCCAGGAGACAAAACAGAATTAACCGGCGTTACGGACACTCCCGCTGCACATTCGGGTACCGAATCTTTCCTAGCGCTCTTTCTCAGCACTCTTGGAATTAATGCTGAGGTCGAGGGCTGTGCCGAGGGAGGCTGCTGCTGAGAGCCCGTTGCGGCTAGTTGGGATCCGCCTACATGCTGCCCACTAATTGCGTTTTTTAGCGCCTCGGAGACTCATAGTGTAAGGCTATTAAATTGGGTGTTTAGCGTCAAGAACATATAGTGAGTTTTACGAAAACTCAATAAAATGTCCTTAAAACCGCCATTGGCTTGCCGCATGAAAGACAACATTTCCCTTTCCACATCGCGACAGGCCTCGCAGCAGTAGCACAAACCGATGACTGACAATTCA
>NW_028257265.1:0-3297 GCF_035046125.1 Drosophila serrata | reverse complement strand
ATTTTCAATTTTCTAAAAAATTTCAAAAATTTATTTTTCGACAGGACATGGCTAGATCGACTCAGCTTTTGATGCTGATCAAGAATATATATGGTTTGTAGGGTCTGAAATGATTCCTTCATAGCGTTACAAGCTTCGGACTGAAAGTATTACCCAGCAAAAAGGTATAAAAACAGACCAGGTTTTTGAAAAATCTAAGTTTTTCGGACACTACAATTAGGCCGAAATTTCATTAATTTTTATTCGGAAAGCTTTTCTGTGCAAGTTTTTATTGCACTATTAAATCTGCATACCGCCTTTGTTGATGCTATTGTTAGTTTATGTTTGAAATTATAAAACCCGGCAGAAAGGTATAAAAACAAGCAATTTGGTCCAAAAATCATAGTTTAAAAAAACGCACAACTAATCCAAAAAACCATTTAACTTAATTCGGAAAGCTGTTCTATGCTAGTTTTTAATACATTAAGAAATCTGCATACTCAGTTTTTAAATTTAAAAAATTCAATTTTTTGTCAAATTTTGACAATTTTAATGATGTAACCCCTTATAAAATTTTCAATTTTCTAAAAAATTTCAAAAATTTATTTTTCGACCGGACATGGCTAGATCGACTCAGCTTTTGATGCTGGTCAAGAATATATATGGTTTGTAGGGTCTGAAATGATTCCTTCATAGCGTTACAAGCTTCGGACTGAAATTCTACCCAGCAAAAAGGTATAAAAACAGACGATGTTTTTGAAAAATCTAAGTTTTTCGGACACTACAATTAGGCCGAAATTTCATTAATTTTAATTCGGAAAGCTTTTCTGTGCTAGTTTTTATTGCACTATTAAATCTGCATACTGCCTTTGTTGATGCTATTGTTAGTTTCTCTTTGAAATTATAAAACCCGGCAGAAAGGTATAAAAACAAGCAATTTGGTCCAAAAATCATAGTTTAAAAGAACGCATAACTAATCCAAAAAACCATTTAACTTAATTCGGAAAGCTGTTCTATGCTAGTTTTTAATACATTAAAAAATCTGCATACTCAGTTTTTAAATTTAAAAAATTCAATTTTTTGTCAAATTTTGACAATTTTAATGATGTAACCCCTTATAAAATTTTCAATTTTCTAAAAAATTTCAAAAATATATTTTTCGACCTGACATGGCTATATCGACTCAGCTTTTGATGCTGGTCAAGAATATATATGGTTTGTAGGGTCTGAAATGATTCCTTCATAGCATTACCAGCTTCGGACTGAAATTATACCCAGCAAAAAGGTATAAAAACAGACCAGGTTTTTGAAAAATCTAAGTTTTTCGGACACTACAATTAGGCCGAAATTTCATTAATTTTAATTCGGAAAGCTTTTCTGTGCAAGTTTTTATTGCACTATTAAATCTGCATACCGCCTTTGTTGATGCTATTGTTAGTTTATGTTTGAAATTATAAAACCCGGCAGAAAGGTATAAAAACAAGCAATTTGGTCCAAAAATCATAGTTTAAAAAAACGCACAACTAATCCAAAAAATCATTTAACTTAATTCGGAAAGCTGTTCTATGCTAGTTTTTAATACATTAAAAAATCTGCATACTCAGTTTTTAAATTTAAAAAATTCAATTTTTTGTCAAATTTTGACAATTTTAATGATGTAACCCCTTATAAAATTTTCAATTTTCTAAAAAATTTCAAAAATTTATTTTTCGACCGGACATGGCTAGATCGACTCAGCTTTTGATGCTGGTCAAGAATATATATGGTTTGTAGGGTCTGAAATGATTCCTTCATAGCGTTACAAGCTTCGGACTGAAATTATACCCAGCAAAAAGGTATAAAAACAGACCAGGTTTTTGAAAAATCTAAGTTTTTCGGACACTACAATTAGGCCGAAATTTCATTAATTTTAATTCGGAAAGCTTTTCTGTGCTAGTTTTTATTGCACTATTAAATCTGCATACTGCCTTTGTTGATGCTATTGTTAGTTTATGTTTGAAATTATAAAACCCGGCAAAAAGGTATAAAAACAAGCAATTTGGTCCAAAAATCATAGATTATAAAAACGCACAACTAATCCAAAAAACCATTTAACTTAATTCGGAAAGCTGTTCTATGCTAGTTTTTAATACATTAACAAATTTGCATACTCAGTTTTTAAATTTAAAAAATTCAATTTTTTGTCAAATTTTGACAATTTTAATGATGTAACCCTTATAAAATTTTCAATTTTCTAAAAAATTTCAAAAATTTATTTTTCGACCGGACATGGCAGTTCGACTCAGCTTTTGATGCTGGTCAAGAATATATATGGTTTGTAGGGTCTGAAATGATTCCTTCATAGCATTACCAGCTTCGGACTTAAATTATACCCAGCAAAAAGGTATAAAAACAGACCAGGTTTTTGAAAAATCTAATTTTTTCGGACACTACAATTAGGCCGAAATTTCATTAATTTTAATTCGGAAAGCTTTTCTGGCTAGTTTTTATTGCACTATTAAATCTGCATACTGCCTTTGTTGATGCTATTGTTAGTTTCTGTTTGAAATTATAAAACCCGGCAAAAAGGTATAAAAACACGCAATTTGGTCCAAAAATCATAGATTTTAAAAACGCACAACTAATCCAAAAAACCATTTAACTTAATTCGGAAAGCTGTTCTATGCTAGTTTTTAATACATTAAGAAATCTGCATACTCAGACTTAAAATTTTAAAATCTAAATTTTTTGTCAAATTTTGACAATTTTAATGATGTAACCCCTTATAAAATTTTCAATTTTCTAAAAAATTTCAAAAATTTATTTTTCGACCGGACATGGCTAGATCGACTCAGCTTTTGATGCTGGTCAAGAATATATATGGTTTGTAGGGTCTGAAATGATTCCTTCATAGCGTTACAAGCTTCGGACTGAAATTATACCCAGCAAAAAGGTATAAAAACAGACCAGGTTTTTGAAAAATCTAAGTTTTTCGGACACTATAATTAGGCCGAAATTTCATTAATTTTAATTCGGAAAGCTTTTCTGTGCTAGTTTTTATTGCACTATTAAATCTGCGTACTGCCTTTGTTGATGCTATTGTTAGTTTCTATTTGAAATTATAAAACCCGGCAGAAAGGTATAAAAACAAGACAATTTGGTCCAAAAATCATAGTTTTAAAAACGCACAACTAATCCAAAAAATCATTTAACTTAATTCGGAAAGCTGTTCTATGCTAGTTTTTAATACATTAACAAATCTGCATACTCAGTTTTTAAATTTAAAAAATTCAATTTTTTGTCAAATTTTGACAATTTTAATGATGTAACCCCTTATAA
>NW_028257264.1:0-9703 GCF_035046125.1 Drosophila serrata | reverse complement strand
CTTTCCGATAACATTCCGATAACACTTTTTCGATAACTTTTAGACCACTTTCCGATAACATTCCGATAACACTTTTTCGATAACTTTTAGACCACTTTCCGATAACATTCCGATAACACTTTTTCGATAACTTTTAGACCACTTTCCGATAACATTCCGATAACACTTTTTCGATAACTTTTAGACCACTTTCCGATAACATTCCGATAACACTTTTTCGATAACTTTTAGACCACTTTCCGATAACATTCCGATAACACTTTTTCGATAACTTTTAGACCACTTTCCGATAACATTCCGATAACACTTTTTCGATAACTTTTATACCACTTTCCGATAACATTCCGATAACACTTTTTCGATAACTTTTAGACCACTTTCCGATAACATTCCGATAACACTTTTTCGATAACTTTTAGACCACTTTCCGATAACATTCCGATAACACTTTTTCGATAACTTTTAGACCACTTTCCGATAACATTCCGATAACACTTTTTCGATAACTTTTAGACCACTTTCCGATAACATTCCGATAACACTTTTTCGATAACTTTTAGACCACTTTCCGATAACATTCCGATAACACTTTTTCGATAACTTTTAGACCACTTTCCGATAACATTCCGATAACACTTTTTCGATAACTTTTAGACCACTTTCCGATAACATTCCGATAACACTTTTTCGATAACTTTTAGACCACTTTCCGATAACATTCCGATAACACTTTTTCGATAACTTTTAGACCACTTTCCGATAACATTCCGATAACACTTTTTCGATAACTTTTATACCACTTTCCGATAACATTCCGATAACACTTTTTCGATAACTTTTAGACCACTTTCCGATAACATTCCGATAACACTTTTTCGATAACTTTTAGACCACTTTCCGATAACATTCCGATAACACTTTTTCGATAACTTTTAGACCACTTTCCGATAACATTCCGATAACACTTTTTCGATAACTTTTAGACCACTTTCCGATAACATTCCGATAACACTTTTTCGATAACTTTTAGACCACTTTCCGATAACATTCCGATAACACTTTTTCGATAACTTTTAGACCACTTTCCGATAACATTCCGATAACACTTTTTCGATAACTTTTAGACCACTTTCCGATAACATTCCGATAACACTTTTTCGATAACTTTTAGACCACTTTCCGATAACATTCCGATAACACTTTTTCGATAACTTTTAGACCACTTTCCGATAACATTCCGATAACACTTTTTCGATAACTTTTATACCACTTTCCGATAACATTCCGATAACACTTTTTCGATAACTTTTAGACCACTTTCCGATAACATTCCGATAACACTTTTTCGATAACTTTTAGACCACTTTCCGATAACATTCCGATAACACTTTTTCGATAACTTTTATACCACTTTCCGATAACATTCCGATAACACTTTTTCGATAACTTTTAGACCACTTTCCGATAACATTCCGATAACACTTTTTCGATAACTTTTAGACCACTTTCCGATAACATTCCGATAACACTTTTTCGATAACTTTTAGACCACTTTCCGATAACATTCCGATAACACTTTTTCGATAACTTTTAGACCACTTTCCGATAACATTCCGATAACACTTTTTCGATAACTTTTAGACCACTTTCCGATAACATTCCGATAACACTTTTTCGATAACTTTTAGACCACTTTCCGATAACATTCCGATAACACTTTTTCGATAACTTTTAGACCACTTTCCGATAACATTCCGATAACACTTTTTCGATAACTTTTAGACCACTTTCCGATAACATTCCGATAACACTTTTTCGATAACTTTTAGACCACTTTCCGATAACATTCCGATAACACTTTTTCGATAACTTTTAGACCACTTTCCGATAACATTCCGATAACACTTTTTCGATAACTTTTATACCACTTTCCGATAACATTCCGATAACACTTTTTCGATAACTTTTAGACCACTTTCCGATAACATTCCGATAACACTTTTTCGATAACTTTTAGACCACTTTCCGATAACATTCCGATAACACTTTTTCGATAACTTTTAGACCACTTTCCGATAACATTCCGATAACACTTTTTCGATAACTTTTAGACCACTTTCCGATAACATTCCGATAACACTTTTTCGATAACTTTTAGACCACTTTCCGATAACATTCCGATAACACTTTTTCGATAACTTTTAGACCACTTTCCGATAACATTCCGATAACACTTTTTCGATAACTTTTAGACCACTTTCCGATAACATTCCGATAACACTTTTTCGATAACTTTTAGACCACTTTCCGATAACATTCCGATAACACTTTTTCGATAACTTTTAGACCACTTTCCGATAACATTCCGATAACACTTTTTCGATAACTTTTAGACCACTTTCCGATAACATTCCGATAACACTTTTTCGATAACTTTTAGACCACTTTCCGATAACATTCCGATAACACTTTTTCGATAACTTTTAGACCACTTTCCGATAACATTCCGATAACACTTTTTCGATAACTTTTAGACCACTTTCCGATAACATTCCGATAACACTTTTTCGATAACTTTTAGACCACTTTCCGATAACATTCCGATAACACTTTTTCGATAACTTTTAGACCACTTTCCGATAACATTCCGATAACACTTTTTCGATAACTTTTAGACCACTTTCCGATAACATTCCGATAACACTTTTTCGATAACTTTTAGACCACTTTCCGATAACATTCCGATAACACTTTTTCGATAACTTTTAGACCACTTTCCGATAACATTCCGATAACACTTTTTCGATAACTTTTAGACCACTTTCCGATAACATTCCGATAACACTTTTTCGATAACTTTTAGACCACTTTCCGATAACATTCCGATAACACTTTTTCGATAACTTTTAGACCACTTTCCGATAACATTCCGATAACACTTTTTCGATAACTTTTAGACCACTTTCCGATAACATTCCGATAACACTTTTTCGATAACTTTTAGACCACTTTCCGATAACATTCCGATAACACTTTTTCGATAACTTTTAGACCACTTTCCGATAACATTCCGATAACACTTTTTCGATAACTTTTAGACCACTTTCCGATAACATTCCGATAACACTTTTTCGATAACTTTTAGACCACTTTCCGATAACATTCCGATAACACTTTTTCGATAACTTTTAGACCACTTTCCGATAACATTCCGATAACACTTTTTCGATAACTTTTAGACCACTTTCCGATAACATTCCGATAACACTTTTTCGATAACTTTTAGACCACTTTCCGATAACATTCCGATAACACTTTTTCGATAACTTTTAGACCACTTTCCGATAACATTCCGATAACACTTTTTCGATAACTTTTAGACCACTTTCCGATAACATTCCGATAACACTTTTTCGATAACTTTTAGACCACTTTCCGATAACATTCCGATAACACTTTTTCGATAACTTTTAGACCACTTTCCGATAACATTCCGATAACACTTTTTCGATAACTTTTAGACCACTTTCCGATAACATTCCGATAACACTTTTTCGATAACTTTTAGACCACTTTCCGATAACATTCCGATAACACTTTTTCGATAACTTTTAGACCACTTTCCGATAACATTCCGATAACACTTTTTCGATAACTTTTAGACCACTTTCCGATAACATTCCGATAACACTTTTTCGATAACTTTTAGACCACTTTCCGATAACATTCCGATAACACTTTTTCGATAACTTTTAGACCACTTTCCGATAACATTCCGATAACACTTTTTCGATAACTTTTAGACCACTTTCCGATAACATTCCGATAACACTTTTTCGATAACTTTTAGACCACTTTCCGATAACATTCCGATAACACTTTTTCGATAACTTTTAGACCACTTTCCGATAACATTCCGATAACACTTTTTCGATAACTTTTAGACCACTTTCCGATAACATTCCGATAACACTTTTTCGATAACTTTTAGACCACTTTCCGATAACATTCCGATAACACTTTTTCGATAACTTTTAGACCACTTTCCGATAACATTCCGATAACACTTTTTCGATAACTTTTATACCACTTTCCGATAACATTCCGATAACACTTTTTCGATAACTTTTAGACCACTTTCCGATAACATTCCGATAACACTTTTTCGATAACTTTTAGACCACTTTCCGATAACATTCCGATAACACTTTTTCGATAACTTTTAGACCACTTTCCGATAACATTCCGATAACACTTTTTCGATAACTTTTAGACCACTTTCCGATAACATTCCGATAACACTTTTTCGATAACTTTTAGACCACTTTCCGATAACATTCCGATAACACTTTTTCGATAACTTTTAGACCACTTTCCGATAACATTCCGATAACACTTTTTCGATAACTTTTAGACCACTTTCCGATAACATTCCGATAACACTTTTTCGATAACTTTTAGACCACTTTCCGATAACATTCCGATAACACTTTTTCAATAACTTTTAGACCACTTTCCGATAACATTCCGATAACACTTTTTCGATAACTTTTAGACCACTTTCCGATAACATTCCGATAACACTTTTTCGATAACTTTTAGACCACTTTCCGATAACATTCCGATAACACTTTTTCGATAACTTTTAGACCACTTTCCGATAACATTCCGATAACACTTTTTCGATAACTTTTAGACCACTTTCCGATAACATTCCGATAACACTTTTTCGATAACTTTTAGACCACTTTCCGATAACATTCCGATAACACTTTTTCGATAACTTTTAGACCACTTTCCGATAACATTCCGATAACACTTTTTCGATAACTTTTAGACCACTTTCCGATAACATTCCGATATCGAAAAAGTGTTATCGGAATGTTATCGGAAAGTGGTCTAAAAGTTATCGAAAAAGTGTTATCGGAATGTTATCGGAAAGTGGTCTAAAAGTTATCGAAAAAGTGTTATCGGAATGTTATCGGAAAGTGGTCTAAAAGTTATCGAAAAAGTGTTATCGGAATGTTATCGGAAAGTGGTCTAAAAGTTATCGAAAAAGTGTTATCGGAATGTTATCGGAAAGTGGTCTAAAAGTTATCGAAAAAGTGTTATCGGAATGTTATCGGAAAGTGGTCTAAAAGTTATCGAAAAAGTGTTATCGGAATGTTATCGGAAAGTGGTCTAAAAGTTATCGAAAAAGTGTTATCGGAATGTTATCGGAAAGTGGTCTAAAAGTTATCGAAAAAGTGTTATCGGAATGTTATCGGAAAGTGGTCTAAAAGTTATCGAAAAAGTGTTATCGGAATGTTATCGGAAAGTGGTCTAAAAGTTATCGAAAAAGTGTTATCGGAATGTTATCGGAAAGTGGTCTAAAAGTTATCGAAAAAGTGTTATCGGAATGTTATCGGAAAGTGGTCTAAAAGTTATCGAAAAAGTGTTATCGGAATGTTATCGGAAAGTGGTCTAAAAGTTATCGAAAAAGTGTTATCGGAATGTTATCGGAAAGTGGTCTAAAAGTTATCGAAAAAGTGTTATCGGAATGTTATCGGAAAGTGGTCTAAAAGTTATCGAAAAAGTGTTATCGGAATGTTATCGGAAAGTGGTCTAAAAGTTATCGAAAAAGTGTTATCGGAATGTTATCGGAAAGTGGTCTAAAAGTTATCGAAAAAGTGTTATCGGAATGTTATCGGAAAGTGGTCTAAAAGTTATCGAAAAAGTGTTATCGGAATGTTATCGGAAAGTGGTCTAAAAGTTATCGAAAAAGTGTTATCGGAATGTTATCGGAAAGTGGTCTAAAAGTTATCGAAAAAGTGTTATCGGAATGTTATCGGAAAGTGGTCTAAAAGTTATCGAAAAAGTGTTATCGGAATGTTATCGGAAAGTGGTCTAAAAGTTATCGAAAAAGTGTTATCGGAATGTTATCGGAAAGTGGTCTAAAAGTTATCGAAAAAGTGTTATCGGAATGTTATCGGAAAGTGGTCTAAAAGTTATCGAAAAAGTGTTATCGGAATGTTATCGGAAAGTGGTCTGAAACTTATCGAAAAAGTGTTATCGGAATGTTATCGGAAAGTGGTCTAAAAGTTATCGAAAAAGTGTTATCGGAATGTTATCGGAAAGTGGTCTAAAAGTTATCGAAAAAGTGTTATCGGAATGTTATCGGAAAGTGGTCTAAAAGTTATCGAAAAAGTGTTATCGGAATGTTATCGGAAAGTGGTCTAAAAGTTATCGAAAAAGTGTTATCGGAATGTTATCGGAAAGTGGTCTAAAAGTTATCGAAAAAGTGTTATCGGAATGTTATCGGAAAGTGGTCTAAAAGTTATCGAAAAAGTGTTATCGGAATGTTATCGGAAAGTGGTCTAAAAGTTATCGAAAAAGTGTTATCGGAATGTTATCGGAAAGTGGTCTAAAAGTTATCGAAAAAGTGTTATCGGAATGTTATCGGAAAGTGGTCTAAAAGTTATCGAAAAAGTGTTATCGGAATGTTATCGGAAAGTGGTCTAAACGTATCCTAAAAGTGTTATCGGAATGTTATCGGAAAGTGGTCTAAAAGTTATCGAAAAAGTGTTATCGGAATGTTATCGGAAAGTGGTCTAAAAGTTATCGAAAAAGTGTTATCGGAATGTTATCGGAAAGTGGTCTAAAAGTTATCGAAAAAGTGTTATCGGAATGTTATCGGAAAGTGGTCTAAAAGTTATCGAAAAAGTGTTATCGGAATGTTATCGGAAAGTGGTCTAAAAGTTATCGAAAAAGTGTTATCGGAATGTTATCGGAAAGTGGTCTAAAAGTTATCGAAAAAGTGTTATCGGAATGTTATCGGAAAGTGGTCTGAAAGTTATCGAAAAAGTGTTATCGGAATGTTATCGGAAAGTGGTCTAAAAGTTATCGAAAAAGTGTTATCGGAATGTTATCGGAAAGTGGTCTAAAAGTTATCGAAAAAGTGTTATCGGAATGTTATCGGAAAGTGGTCTAAAAGTTATCGAAAAAGTGTTATCGGAATGTTATCGGAAAGTGGTCTAAAAGTTATCGAAAAAGTGTTATCGGAATGTTATCGGAAAGTGGTCTAAAAGTTATCGAAAAAGTGTTATCGGAATGTTATCGGAAAGTGGTCTAAAAGTTATCGAAAAAGTGTTATCGGAATGTTATCGGAAAGTGGTCTAAAAGTTATCGAAAAAGTGTTATCGGAATGTTATCGGAAAGTGGTCTAAAAGTTATCGAAAAAGTGTTATCGGAATGTTATCGGAAAGTGGTCTAAAAGTTATCGAAAAAGTGTTATCGGAATGTTATCGGAAAGTGGTCTAAAAGTTATCGAAAAAGTGTTATCGGAATGTTATCGGAAAGTGGTCTAAAAGTTATCGAAAAAGTGTTATCGGAATGTTATCGGAAAGTGGTCTAAAAGTTATCGAAAAAGTGTTATCGGAATGTTATCGGAAAGTGGTCTAAAAGTTATCGAAAAAGTGTTATCGGAATGTTATCGGAAAGTGGTCTAAAAGTTATCGAAAAAGTGTTATCGGAATGTTATCGGAAAGTGGTCTAAAAGTTATCGAAAAAGTGTTATCGGAATGTTATCGGAAAGTGGTCTAAAAGTTATCGAAAAAGTGTTATCGGAATGTTATCGGAAAGTGGTCTAAAAGTTATCGAAAAAGTGTTATCGGAATGTTATCGGAAAGTGGTCTAAAAGTTATCGAAAAAGTGTTATCGGAATGTTATCGGAAAGTGGTCTAAAAGTTATCGAAAAAGTGTTATCGGAATGTTATCGGAAAGTGGTCTAAAAGTTATCGAAAAAGTGTTATCGGAATGTTATCGGAAAGTGGTCTAAAAGTTATCGAAAAAGTGTTATCGGAATGTTATCGGAAAGTGGTCTAAAAGTTATCGAAAAAGTGTTATCGGAATGTTATCGGAAAGTGGTCTAAAAGTTATCGAAAAAGTGTTATCGGAATGTTATCGGAAAGTGGTCTAAAAGTTATCGAAAAAGTGTTATCGGAATGTTATCGGAAAGTGGTCTAAAAGTTATCGAAAAAGTGTTATCGGAATGTTATCGGAAAGTGGTCTAAAAGTTATCGAAAAAGTGTTATCGGAATGTTATCGGAAAGTGGTCTAAAAGTTATCGAAAAAGTGTTATCGGAATGTTATCGGAAAGTGGTCTAAAAGTTATCGAAAAAGTGTTATCGGAATGTTATCGGAAAGTGGTCTAAAAGTTATCGAAAAAGTGTTATCGGAATGTTATCGGAAAGTGGTCTAAAAGTTATCGAAAAAGTGTTATCGGAATGTTATCGGAAAGTGGTCTAAAAGTTATCGAAAAAGTGTTATCGGAATGTTATCGGAAAGTGGTCTAAAAGTTATCGAAAAAGTGTTATCGGAATGTTATCGGAAAGTGGTCTAAAAGTTATCGAAAAAGTGTTATCGGAATGTTATCGGAAAGTGGTCTAAAAGTTATCGAAAAAGTGTTATCGGAATGTTATCGGAAAGTGGTCTAAAAGTTATCGAAAAAGTGTTATCGGAATGTTATCGGAAAGTGGTCTAAAAGTTATCGAAAAGTGTTATCGGAATGTTATCGGAAAGTGGTCTAAAAGTTATCGAAAAAGTGTTATCGGAATGTTATCGGAAAGTGGTCTAAAAGTTATCGAAAAAGTGTTATCGGAATGTTATCGGAAAGTGGTCTAAAAGTTATCGAAAAAGTGTTATCGGAATGTTATCGGAAAGTGGTCTAAAAGTTATCGAAAAAGTGTTATCGGAATGTTATCGGAAAGTGGTCTAAAAGTTATCGAAAAAGTGTTATCGGAATGTTATCGGAAAGTGGTCTAAAAGTTATCGAAAAAGTGTTATCGGAATGTTATCGGAAAGTGGTCTAAAAGTTATCGAAAAAGTGTTATCGGAATGTTATCGGAAAGTGGTCTAAAAGTTATCGAAAAAGTGTTATCGGAATGTTATCGGAAAGTGGTCTAAAAGTTATCGAAAAAGTGTTATCGGAATGTTATCGGAAAGTGGTCTAAAAGTTATCGAAAAAGTGTTATCGGAATGTTATCGGAAAGTGGTCTAAAAGTTATCGAAAAAGTGTTATCGGAATGTTATCGGAAAGTGGTCTAAAAGTTATCGAAAAAGTGTTATCGGAATGTTATCGGAAAGTGGTCTAAAAGTTATCGAAAAAGTGTTATCGGAATGTTATCGGAAAGTGGTCTAAAAGTTATCGAAAAAGTGTTATCGGAATGTTATCGGAAAGTGGTCTAAAAGTTATCGAAAAAGTGTTATCGGAATGTTATCGGAAAGTGGTCTAAAAGTTATCGAAAAAGTGTTATCGGAATGTTATCGGAAAGTGGTCTAAAAGTTATCGAAAAAGTGTTATCGGAATGTTATCGGAAAGTGGTCTAAAAGTTATCGAAAAAGTGTTATCGGAATGTTATCGGAAAGTGGTCTAAAAGTTATCGAAAAAGTGTTATCGGAATGTTATCGGAAAGTGGTCTGAAAGTTATCGAAAAAGTGTTATCGGAATGTTATCGGAAAGTGGTCTAAAAGTTATCGAAAAAGTGTTATCGGAATGTTATCGGAAAGTGGTCTAAAAGTTATCGAAAAAGTGTTATCGGAATGTTATCGGAAAGTGGTCTAAAAGTTATCGAAAAAGTGTTATCGGAATGTTATCGGAAAGTGGTCTAAAAGTTATCGAAAAAGTGTTATCGGAATGTTATCGGAAAGTGGTCTAAAAGTTATC
>NW_028257263.1:0-5480 GCF_035046125.1 Drosophila serrata | reverse complement strand
CGGAACCTTTTCTGCTCGATTAGACGTGTAGCCTGTAAAGCTACGCAAAAAACTAAGTAGGAAGCTTGTTAACTTAAATGCGCAGTAATGCGATAAGTAAATTTTCAACAGAAGATCTTTATAATTTTAATGAAACACAAATAAAAGTATATGCGAAACCCACCAAAATGACGTTGGACATAAAAACAGTCGATTGCAGCTACCCGCAATGTCATCAACAAGGTAGAATCTACCAACGTTGATGTATATTGGGTACATGTACTTTTAGTAATCATTGTCGTTATTATGTGCGCCGCTGTTTTTTTATAAGATTTACAAGCTGCATAATAATTGTCTGAAAAAAAGGTATATGAGCCGGGGAAATGACCTGGATAAAATATAAGCAGCAAAATAAATAAAAATAAGAAAAAATATATACAGCACAAAAAACAGATTACACATAAATGTTAACACCTAAAAATTTAAGAAAATGAAATGAAATAAAAAAAAAAATAAAAAAAATATAACATAAAATAATAAATAGAAGTATGTCAATATATTCCTCTCACAAAGTACGGCCAAACTAAGGGCATGGAATGGAACAAATTATACACAGAATTATCAAACATTAAAACTAATTTTGACAGATCATATAAGTCACTAACCCAGAATAGGCCTACCCAAACGAACACGGTTAGGAAGCATGTTGAAATATTATTAGAATGCTTTAATAAAGCACGAATGCTAATACATAAACGCAGGGAAAGGTTAAATCAAGATCATTGGTCACAGGTGTCAAAACTTTTGATTCGACTACGATCTAATTTAATACTTGTTAAACAAAAGTACAGTTTAGAAATATCGGTACCAACCGTTCTAAACACCCCAATTGCAGTTGACACTGCACCTGACTCAGAATCAACAGAAGCGAATGAATCAGAGTCAGAAGAGATTCCAAAGTAAACCTCAAAATAGAGGATGAAGATTTGAACAATCTTACTATTCCAGCGGTATACACTGATCTGGACAATTCAACAGATTCAGATACCTCCAGTGTAATAGAAAACAAAATAATTAACTTTGTAACAAAGGCACAATCAAATATTGATTTTATTAATTCAGCATGCAAGCTTATAACAGTTTTTGACGGTAAGGCTGAAAATTTAACAAGTTTAATTGATGCTTTACAAATAATAGAATCGATAAAAGGCGAGCACGAAGAATTAGCTGTCTCCATAATAAAAACAAAGCAAAAAGGTGTCGCCAGAAATCTAATCGGTAATGAGACAACAATTACTGAAGTAATTTCTAACCCCAAGAGCAACATCAAGGGCGAAACTGTAGAAGTATTATCAGCGAAGCTGATGAACCTACAGCAGCGCAATAAAACTGCTAACCAATTATACACAAGAAATTGAGCAGATGGCGAAAGCCTTAGAAGGTGCATATATAACGGATGGTTTACCTTTAGAGCTAGCCAGAAGTTATTCCACGCAGCATGCAGTCAAAGCAATGACTAAAAATACGCAATCGATAAGGTAAAACTTATCATGAAAGCTGGCAACTTTAGTACTATGAACGATGCTGTTTCCAAATTTGTGGATAGTTGCACCGAAGCAACTGGACAGTCAAATACTGTCCTATATCTCAAGAATTATCCACAGCGCGGCTCAAATCGCGGACGTGGAAATTATGAGGTAATTCTCGTGGTAATTACAATAACTACAACAACAATTACCAAAATAACAACAAAAACTTTAACAACCAAAATAACAGGGGAGGACGAGGCCAATATAGAGGAAACTATAGAGGCGGTGGAAACTAGTACCAAGGCCTCTATGGCAATAATCAAAGCAATGTCAGAATTGCACAAAATACTAACCAAAACACTTCGGGAAACTCCCAAAGCCCTTTAAATACTCGATAATAAAAGAAGTCAGAGTTCACACCATTAATCTCAGTCAAAATATATTCGTTTCATTTTTCAATGTAGCTACTGGAAAAGAGCTTATCTTTTTAATAGATACAGGTGCAGACATTTCCATTTTAAAAGAAACTTCGGATAACTTCCAAAACATCCAAGATGATCACATCATAGACATAAAAGGCATAAGTCAAGAAATAACCAACTCCAAAGGTTTAGTTTCTTTGGAGATACAGACAACTAAATACATAATTCCACACGATTTTCATATTCTAAATTCACATTTCCCAATTCCATGCGATGGAATAATACGCATCGACTTTATAAAAAAATTTAACTGTCAATTAGACTTCAAGCCATCTGAAGATTGGCTTATAATTAGACCCAATAACTTAAAATTTCCAATTAATGTACCAATAACTCATAGTTCTGGCAATAATTCAATACTTCTGCCAGCAAGATCCCAAGTTGTTCCGAAAATTGAGCTTAACTCAAAAGAAGACAGTGTATTTATTCCAAATCAGGAAATTCAGCATGGCATTTATATTGCAAATACCATAGCAACATCTAATAATGCCTTCATACGACTACTAAACACAACAAATACCGACCAAGTAGTCAGTACTGATAACCTAACATATGAATCACTTTCGAACTACGATGTAGCCAACACAAATTCAGACAATAGGAAAAAATCCGTACTATCACAACTTTTCAAAAAACTTCCCTTCACAGTTCAAGTCACAGCTTTCTAGCTTATGCACCCAGTATAGCGATATATTCGGATTGGAAACCAAATCAATAACCACAAATAATTTTTATAAACAGAAACTGAGATTAAAAGATGATGAACCCGTATATATAAAGAACTATCGAAGCCCACATAGTCAGGTGAACGAAATACAAAAGCAAGTAGGTAAATTAATCTCTGACGGGATTGTCAAACCGTCAGTATCTGAATACAATAGCCCATTGTTACTTGTTCCTAAGAAATCATCCCCCGGGTCAAATGTTAAGAAATGGCGATTAGTAATTGACTACCGCCAGATAAATAAAAAATTACTATCTGATAAATTCCCATTACCTAGAATTGATGACATTTTAGATCAACTAGGTCGATCAAAATACTTTTTATGTCTTGACTTAATGTCAGGATTCCATCAAATTGAACTCGAAAAAGGCTCAAGAGATATAACGTCCTTTTCAACGAGCAACGGCTCATATCGTTTCACGCGATTACCCTTTGGATTAAAAATAGCCCCTAATTCGTTTCAGAGAATGATGACTATTGCGTTCTCTGGTCTAGAACCATCTCAAGCATTCCTTTATATGGATGACTTAATAGTAATTGGCTGTTCCGAAAAGCATATGCTTAAGAACTTAACAGATGTTTTTGAGAAATGTAGAAAGTACAACCTAAAGTTACATTCAGAAAAATGTTCATTTTTTATGCATGAAGTGACTTTTCTAGGTCATAAATGCACTGATAAAGGAATACTTCCAGATGACAAGAAATACGATGTCATTATGAACTACCCAGTTCCGCACGACGCGGACAGTGCTAGACGTTTCGTAGCATTTTGTAACTATTATAGACGTTTTATAAAAAATTTCGCCGACTATTCACGGCACATAACAAGATTATGTAAAAAGAATGTTCCTTTTAAATGGACGGATGAGTGTGAAAATGCATTTCAATACTTAAAAACAAAACTTATGGAACCTACCTTGCTACAATATCCAGATTTCACTAAAGAATTCTGTATAATAACAGATGCAAGTAAGCAAGCATGTGGAGCGGTTTTAACTCAAAACCATAATGGTCTCCAACTTCCCATTGCATACGCATCAAGAGCATTTACAAAAGGTGAAAGTAACAAATGTACTACTGAGCAGGAATTAGCTGCAATTCATTGGGCGATATTACATTTCAGACCATATATATATGGAAAACATTTCTTAATAAAAACAGACCACAGACCTTTAATATACCTCTTCTCAATGATCAATCCAGTTCTAAACTGACACGTATGAGGCTCGAACTACAAGAATACGATTTTACAGTCGAATATTTAAAGGGAAAAGATAATTATGTAGCTGATACTTTATCAAGGATAACCATCAAAGATCTACAAAATATAACTAGAAATATATTGAAAGTCACTACCAGATATCAAAGTAGACAAAAATTCCGCGCGGAAAATCAAAAACAAGAATTGCCTATGCAATCTTCAAATAAAGCTTCTAAGCCCAACGTATACGACGTCATAAACAATGATGAAGTACGTAAAGTAGTGACCTTGCAGATAAAAAATTCGTTATGTTTATTTAAACAAGGCAGAAAAATTACTGCAAGATATAATATTAGCGATTTATATACTAATGGAGTTATTGACTTAGATCAATTTTTCCAAAGGCTTGAAATGCAAGCCGGTATACATAAAATCAGCCAACTCAAAGTGGCACCGTGGGAAAATATCTTTGAACATACTTCAATAGATAATTTTAAATTAATGGGCAATAAAATCTTGAAAACATTAAGAGTAGCGCTACTCAACCCGGTGACCCAAATAACAAATTTAAAAGAAAAAGAAGCAATTTTGTCTACATTTCATGATGATCCAATTCAAGGAGGTCATACTGGCATATCAAAAACTTTGGCCAAAGTAAAAAGACACTATTACTGGAAAGGCATGTCTAAAGATATAACTGAGTACGTAGGAAAATGTCAAAAATGCCAGAAAGCCAAAATAACTAAACACATAAAGACTCCTTTAACAATTACAGACACACCAATAAACGCTTTCGACAGAGTGATAGTGGACACCATTGGTCCATTGCCAAAATCAGAAAATGGCAATGAGTATGCAGTCACTTTAATATGTGATTTAACTAAGTATTTAAATGCAATACCTGTTCCAAATAAAAATGCTAATACTGTCGCTAAAGCAATATTTGAATCTTTTATTCTGAAGTACGGTCCAATGAAGACGTTCATTACGGACATGGGAACAGAATATAAGAATTCAATTATAGACGATTTATGCAAATATTTAAAGATTGAAAATATTACATCCACAGCACACCACCACCAGACAGTTGGAACAATAGAAAGAAGTCATAGAACTTTCAATGAGTACATACGATCTTACATATCGGTTGATAAAACTGATTGGGACGTATGGCTTCAATATTTTGTCTTTTGTTTCAACACGACCCCCTCTATGGCACACACTTATTGTCCATATGAGCTAGTATTTGGTAAAACAAGTAATTTACCGAAACATTTTAATAGCATAGATAGTATAGAAGCACTATATAATATAGATGACTATGCTAAGAAAAAAAGTGAGTATAAATTAGAAGTAGCCTATAAAAGAGCTAGAGTTATGTTAGAAGCAAATAAGAAAAGAAATAAAATACTATATGATCATAAAGTAAGGGATATAGATATATCAGTAGGTGACCAAGTTTTATTAAAAAACGAGACAGGTCATAAGTTAGATCCTAAATATACAGGTCCGTATATAGTAACGGAAATAGGAGATAGAGACAACATTATAATAACAAATAATAA